>NW_027397079.1:8865658-8970763 GCF_003265705.2 Callorhinus ursinus | reverse complement strand
GTCCTTCAAGGTAGTTCTGGATTAGAGTAGGCCAAAAGTGGTATTTGTGTGAGACTGAGAGGGTCGAAGGGAAGCAGGAGATTTTTAATCTCTAGTAAAGTCATTGTGGTTAGATGTGATGACAGCTGCAGAAGAGCCGGCAGGTTCCAGCTCATTCTTGCTTCCTCTACTACACGTCCAGGTCTTCTTCCTGACTGGTGGCCCCACTGCCCAACACCAGCCCCTGGCCCACCAGCAGAGGCTCAGCAGCAGTCCACCGGAGGGGCAACAGCACAGAGGCAGGCTCACCATAGGCCTCCCTACTTATTTGCCTTCCTACTCACTCCCATTTGGTAGAGTGTATGTTTTAACTTTTCAGATTACTGGTTGGTGACTACATATTTGATCCTTTAACTGCTCTCCTGGTCCCCACTTTCCCAGATCCTCCGACAGTTATCTGAGGGCTAATTTTTGTATTTGAGCCCTATCCCACATTTCATGGAGGCTCTACTTCCATAATTGAACACCAGTACATGGTTTTTAAAAAGCTATTTTTTTTGAATATGCTGTTTTCTTAATTACTCTTTCTGCTTCTTCATTTTTAGTGTATAGAAATGCAACTGATTTCTGTACATTGATTTTGTATCTTGTGACCTTCCTGAATTCATTTATCAGTTCTACCATATGCTCCAGTAATCTTTAGCCAAATACAAAAACATGAATGCAAAAGGACATATACACCCTTATGTTTATTACAGCATTATTTACAATAGCCAAATTATGAAGCAACCCAAGCATCCATCAATAGATGAATTGATAAAGAAGGTGTAATGAAATAGTATTCAGCCATAAAAAAGAATGAAATTTTTGCCTTTTGCAACAACACGGATGGGTCTAGAGAATATAATCCTACACAAATTGAGTCAGAAAAAGACAAATACCATACGATTTCACTCATATGTGAAATTTAAGAAACAAAACAAAGAAAAAAAAAGACAACCGAAAGAATAGACTCTTAACAGACTCTTAACTATAGAGAACAAACAGGTGGTCACTAGAGACATGGAGAGTGGGGGATGGGTGAAACAGGTGATGGGAATTAAAGAGCACCCTTATGATAAGCACTGAGTAATATATAGAATTACTGAATCACTGTATTGTACACCTGAAACTAATATAACACTGTATGTTAACTATACTGGAATTAAAATTTTTAAAAAAGGAAAAATATACTATGCATTTAAACCAAGCTTGTTTAATTCTTGGTAGAAGTAGTTAAGAATTTTATAAGAAAAATACAACAAACAAATTTTGATACATTTGTCACATATAAGGCATGTAGTTTGCCCACTATATTTTTGAAACAAACTTTGTGTAATTATTGAAAGAAAAAGTCTGTTAAACAAAGTTCAACCAAGTAAATTTAAAGATCAAACTGACTTTATTCAGCAATTCATGAATCAAGCAGCATCCCATCTAGCAGACAGAAAGATAGGAAAGAACTCCAAAGAGCTGTATAAAAATGGGAAAACTTAAAGGTACAGGTCAATAGGGACAAGGAGAGAGTAGATGATCTCATCTTTCTCTAGATGAGGGAAGGGTCTATCAGGTGGATTACCTCACTGGGGCTGACCAGGAAATTCCAGATTTACTAGTTTAAAATTACAAACCTGGGACAGGTTGAAACTGTAGTTAGGTTAGGTACTAAGTCTTGGTTTGGTGACATGAGCTTAGCACTAGTGACTCCATTTTGGTCCTGTTGTCTTTTGTTTAACAAGTCATCATGAGCATTCTTAAAAAAAAAAAAAAACAACACTTAAAATCCAACAAAATGCATTTTTCACATATTTGTCATATGTGTGACATAAATATTATTTTGTGGAATGATGTGATCTTATCTTTAAAATAAACACATTTTTAAAAAGCAATGCAAGCACTGGCATTCACTAGAAATGTGGAATTTGAGTAACTCCAGTAATGCTTACTTGACAGTAATGACCTTATCAAAATGGGTTACTACATAGATTCTTTTAAAAAAATCCTTTCTTCCAGGATTTTTATGCATCAAGTTGATGTTGTTTTGTTGATGTTGAGGAGAGAGAGTTCTGGGTTGGAGATCACATTTGGAAGTCATCAGCATAGAGATGGCATTTAAAGCTGTGAGATGGGTTGACATCTCCAAGAGAGTGTAAGAGAGTGTAAATGGAGAAGAGATGCAAAATGGAGCTCTGGGACACTCCAACATCACACACACACACCCCTATCTGTATATGTTTATATCCTAAGCATATCCTAAGCATATATAGGTCATGTATATATCATAAGATATATAGATACATAAAAATAGAAATATATGCATATGTGTAACTTGGGATTACTATTTTGACTAAGGACAAATGGACAGAAGTAGCATAATATAATATTAAAAAGAAGATTTGTGTTTGAAATGCACGCTTTGATTCACCATATAGTTACTAAAGTTGGGCCATGAGTTCTGAAGCTCTGAACCTTCCAGGGGTCAAAGTAAGATGGAATCTACAACATTGAAGCACAAAGTGGTTACATGAAAGCAACCAAGCACAGGCTGAAGGGGAAGCAGGGGTAAGACCACCGAGGACATTATGTCCACTTGGTACTAGTTGGTAAATATTTTGAATATCACCTTACTTGTGTCTTAGGTGAAAGGGAATGGACTTTGCCTTTTACATTCAAAAGACTTGAAGAACTTAAATGATGACGTGAATAAGTTGGTTGCCTCAAACTTTTGTCTATTCATTTACTTGTTTACTTATTTTTTACTTTTAACATTTAGGTGCAGCAGGGTGGAGCACAGATTGAAGACAGGTGCTGGACGAAGGAAGGTCAGTGAGAAGACCAGGTTAACTGTGAGGAGGCACTTGACATAAGGGGATGCTGTAGAAATGGGGTCCGTGGGATCCAGTCTGGGGAGGGATGTATAAGGCAGAAAAACCAGACAAAAGATTCATTCTATGTTGCATGAAGCCCCCAGATATATAGCAACATGGATGGAAGTGATATCAAGAAAAATAGAAAATACTGTCAGAAGACGAGTGTGAGAGTAAAATGTGCATTCTACGTATGTTGAACTTGAGAGACCAATCATTTCTGCACCTCCGGTGAGAATTATGTTAGTTGGCAATAAACATTTTCCAGTGATGAGCATACGCATAATGGCAATTCAGGAAATCCTTCCATTGCTACATTTCTAATATTTTACCAGACCTACATTTCCTAGAGTACTGCTTGATCTGCTGCTTCTCCCTGGAACCTTGGTGATACCCACTGCTTGGAGGGTGAGATCCTCCATATATCTTAAAAAGATCTGTTTATGATTTGATCAACCTTTGTCTTTTCAGCTTACACTTCAGTCTACACTTACATACAAACCTAAGAGGCCTATGGGGTTGGGGTTCAGAACCAGGTGGTATTCTCAGTTAAATACTGATAAGTTAAAATGTTAATTTCTGAAGGGTAGTGTTAAGTGGTCTATCTCATTTTTTGGAGCAAACGTTGATTACTGAAGTATAATCACATAATATGCATAGATTTAAAATGAACTATTAAGGAGATGCACTTGCATAACCATTACTCAGCACAACATACAGAAAATTACTGGCACCACGAACACTTCCCTCAGGCCCCTCCCTGTCATTACCTTCCTCCCCAAAGGAATGACCATTTTGATTTCTAACATCCTATTTTTCCAGGTTTGACATTCATTTAAATGGCTATCATAAACAAAGCTGTTGTGGATATATATACATGTCTTTTGGGTATAGTACTAAGAATAAAATTGTTGCATAATAGAGCTAGTAGTTGAGAGGTGGTAACTAAAGTCAGTTTCCCAAGACACTTCGCTGATGCAGATTCCCAAGAGCAATGCGCAAAATGCTTCATTGCTTCAAATCCTCACTCACACTTGTTCCTATCACATGCATGTGTTTCCTATTAGTGTTCTCATGAGCACATAGTGGTATTCACTGTGGTTTTAATTTGTGTTTCCTTGATGATTAATGATATTGAACATGTTTGGTCATTTGAGTATATTCCTTTGTGAAGAACCTGTTCACCGTATCTTCTGTCCAGTTGTCTATTAAACAGGCTTTGTGAAGGTTCTTTCTATATTCTGAATATGCATATGCATGTATGTAATACATTTAATATACAGATAGTATATATATGGACAAAATATGTGTATTCCTTTACACATTTCCACTCTCATAATGGTGTCTTTTGATTAACCCAGAGGGTCATGATTTTAATGAAGTCCAATAGGTGATTTATTTTTTATGGTTAGAGGTTTTGTGTCCTGTTTAAAAAGTCTTTACAAGTCCCCAAGTCATAAAGATATTGTTGTGTGTTTTATTCTAAAACTTTAATGCTTTACCTTACACTTTTAAAATTAGAATTCACCTGGAGTAGTTTTTTGGGTTATGACACAAAATGGGGGTCAAGTTTACTTCCCCCCCACCATAAATATTCAACTTATCTAGCACAATTTTTTGAAAAAAAACCCCTCCCTCCAATGCCACCTAGATCACAAGACAGGTGGTCATATATGTGTGGATGTGTTTCTGAACTTCCTATTCTGTTCCAGTTATGCATTTTACTCAAATCTTGCCCTAATACCATACTGTCTTATCATTGTAGATTTGTAAGTTTTGATACCAGGTAAGAAAGTCCTCCAACTTTATCTTCAAGAGTGAGTTAGTCATTCTTGACTCTGACTTTCCATATACATTTTATATATTTTTATGTTTTATTTTTAAATATTTTATTTTATTATTATTTTTTTAAGTAATTTCTATACCCAATGTGGGGCTCAAACTCACAGCCCAGAGATCGAGTCGCATGCTCTACTGACTGAGCCACCCAGGTGCCCCTCATATAAATTTTGAAATCAGCTTATCATAGAACACTTATCAGGATTTTTATTGGGAATACATAGAATCTAAAGAACATTAAAAGAAAACTGATATTTTAAAATACCAAATCTTCTTAATCATTAACTTGATCTATTCCTCCATTTATTTAGATCTTTAAAAATTTTCCTCATTTATTTAGCTAGGGTTTTTTTTATGAATTTGACTTTTTTGATGCTATTGTTAATGGAATTATTTTATAGTGTTGATTTTCCTATCTTACGTTACTAGCATATAGAATCAGTTTTTATCTGTACCATGGAATAAGCAAACTTGCTAAACTCACTTATTAATCCTAAAAGTTGATTTGTAGATTCATTTGGATATTCTTGTACACAATCATGTCATCTGTGAATAATGGCAATTTTACTTGTTGCATTAAAATTTTTATGCTTTTTAAATTTTCATTTTGCTGTATTATATTTGATAGTCCTTCAGCAAAATGCTGAACAGAAGGAGTAATAGTGCCCAACTTTGTCTCAGTCTTGGTCCCTGGAAGAAAGATTTCAGTTTTATCCCTTCAAGAATTATATCAATCAGGATTATTTTAAAATACACTTTTATCTGATTAGGGAAGAGTATCTCTATTTGTAGTTTTCTAGGATTTTTATCATGAACAAGGTGTTGAATTTTGTTAAATGATTTTTTTCTGCATCTATTGAAATAATCATGTTCAATTTTCCTTTTTTATTCTTTTAGTGTGAGATATATTGATTTCTTTTCAGATTGAAACCAAACTTGCATGCCAAAATTAACTCCATTTTGTCATGATGCATTACTGTTCTTATATATAACTGCAACTGATTTGCCAATATTGTGTTTATTATTAATTTTTAGTTTATGTTCATGAGTAAGACTGGTCTCTACTTTTTCCTTCTTGTAATGGTCAGGTTAGTATAAAGGGGGATTTTATCCACATTTTCTATTTTGTGAAGAATTTCTAAAGATCAGCACAGTGCTGTCAAAACTGTGTTGTCCTCTCCTTTTTTTGAAGGCATTTGGGCCTGACTTGTTCTTTAATTATGGTTTAATAGCTATAGAACAAATAAGATGTAATACTTTTCTTGTTGACAGTTTTGTTCAAAGTTTTTCAAGAAATTTGGCTATTTTGTCTAGATTTCATTATTTTTTCTCCTAGTATTTTTTTATTTTTATTTTTTAAAGGAGAGAAGGAGAGAGAGAGCAGGGGGTTGGGGGGGCAGAGAGAGAAGGAGAGAGAATCTCCAACAGACTCCCTGCTGACCCTGGAGACTGACATGGGGCTCGATCTCACAACCCTGCGATCATGACCTGAGCCAAAATCATGAGTCCCATGCTTAACCGAGTCACTCAGGTGCCTCAATCCTTGTACTTTCTTAAGTAGACTTTATTTATTTTTTAGAGCAGTTGTAGGCTCATAGCAAAGCTCAGCAGAAAGTACAGAGAATTCTCATACTCCCTTCCCACATAAATGCACAACTTCCCCCGCTGTTGACATCCCACATCACAATGGAACATTTAGTATAATCAATAAACCAACATTAGCACATCACCCAAAGTTCATGGTTTACATTATAGCTCACTTTTGCTATTCTCATTCTATAGATTTTGCACATGTATAATGACCTTTATCCACCATTGTAGTATCATACAGAATAGCTTCACTGCTTTAAAATCCCCTGTGCTCTGCCTATTCATCCCTCACCCCTCCAACCCCTGGCAACCACTGATTTTTTCACTGCCTCTAGAGTTTTGCCTTTTCCAGAATGTGATACAGTTGGAATCATAGAATAAATTAGCCTTTTCAGATTGGCTTCTTTTCATTTAGTAACATGCATTCAAGCTTTCTCCTATTCCTTCATGTATTTTAAACTTTGTTATAGGTGCATCTACGATTATGAAATGTATCTTTTTATTTCTGGTTATAATCTGGTTTTGAAGACTATTTAGCCTTACATTCATATTGTCATTTTCAGCTGATTTTCGTGCTATATGTTTTTTTCATGCATTTATTTTCATCATTGATTTTACATGTAAAATTGGACCCTTTTAAGCAACATATTTTGAGGTCTTTCTTTTTTACCCACTCTGTCAATACCTGCCTTTTAATTATAGTGTTTAAATAATTAACTTTTAATGTAGTTTTTAGTTTGAATGGATTTAGGTTTACCATCGTCTTTGTTATCTCTTTGTCTTATTCTGTTTTTGTTCCTCTGCTTCCTTTTGGATTATTTGATTTTCCAAAAGATGTTCTTTTAAAATTAGGCTACTATTTTTATGGTCATATCTCTTTGCATTTTTTAAGTGTTTCTTTAAGAATTACAATATGCCTCCCTACCCTACTTGGAGTTAACACTGCAGTATTGTAAAACATCAGGTAAAATGTAGAAACCTTGTAGTTATATTGGTCATTGGACAGCACATTTCCCACTGACCTTTATATCATGGTTATCATATGTAGCACACTGATATACAGTCAAACCCCTATCAGCCAACATGATCATTTTTATTCTCAACAGTCATATCTGTATTTTAAAAACTTAAGAGGAAAAGCAGTCCTTAATTTTTAGCTAATCATCATTTGTTTGTTCTTTTTTTAAAAAAGATTTTATTTCTTTATTTGAGAGAGAGAGAGAGAGCATGAGCAGAGGGAGGAGGAGGGGCAGAAGGAGGGGGAGAGAGGGAGGGGTAGCAGGGAGGGAGAGGGGCAAAAGGGAGGGGGAGGGGCAGAGGGAGAGGGAGAAACTAACTCCCTACTGAGCAGGGAGCCGGATGCAGGGGCTCGATATGGGACTCTATCCCAGGATCCTGGGATCATGACCTGAGCTGAAGGCAGATGTTTAACCAACTGAGTCACCCAGGTGCCCCAATTTCTGTCTACTCTTGCTGCATTCTTAAAGACCCATGCATGTCTCTGGAATTTTTTCCCTCTACCTTAAGAATTTTGCTTCAGCATTTCTGGTAGAGCAGAACTTCTGACTCCAATCCTCTCAGTTTTTCTTTATCTGAGAATACTTTTATTTTACTTTAACTCTTGAAAGGGACTTTTGGTAGGTGTAGAGCTCTTAGTTGACAGTTCTTGTCTTTCATAGTTTAAAGATGTTCCACCGCTTTTTGGCCTCCAGGGCTATTGAGAAATTTGTGGTCCATATTCAATGTGTCATTTTCCCTTTATGCTTTCAGAATGGTTTTTTTGTCATTTTTTAATTTTAATTCCAGTATGTTAATATACAGCATTTTATTAGTTTCAGTTGTATGGCATAGTGATTCAACAGTTCCATACATCACCCGGTGCTCATCACAACACGTGTACTCCTTAATCCCCATCTCCTATTTCACCCATTCCCCACCCATCTCCCTTCTCATATCCATTACTTTGTTCTCTATTAAGAGTCTATTTCTTGATTTGTCTCTCTCTTTTTTCCCTTTGTTCATTTGTTTCTTAAATTCCACACATAAGTGAAATCATACAGTATTTGTCTTTCTCTGAGTGACTTATTTTGCTTAGCATAATACGTTCTAGTTCCATCCATGTCTTTGCAAATGGCAAGATTTCATTCTTTTTTATGGCTGAATAATATTCTTGTGTGTGTGTGTGTGTGTACACACGTGAGTGTGTGTGTGTATACCACATCTTCTTTATCTATTCATCTATCAATGGGCACTCGGGCTTTTGCCATAATTTGACTATTGTAAATAATGCTGCTATAAACACTGGGGTGCATGTATCCCTTTGAATTAGTGTTTTTGTATTTTCTGGGTAAATATTCAGTAGTGCAATTACTAGATCATAGGATAGTTCTGTTTTCAGCTTTCTGAGGAAACTGTACAGCAAAGGAACAAATCATCAAAATGTTTTTCATTATCTTAGTCTTTTAGTACTTTGATTATGGTAGGCCTAGGTGTGTGTGTGTGTGTGTGTGTGTGTGTGTGTGTGTGTGTGTGTGTGTGTGTGTAAGTTTCCTGTTTGGTGTTTGCTGAGCTTCCTAAATCTGTCAATTCATTTCTTTCAACATATTTTTGAAGTTCTCAGATACTATTTCTTCAGATAATTTTTCTGCCCTAATATCTTTCTCTTTTCTTTCTGAGACTCCAATAACACATATGTGACTCTCTGATGTTGTCCCACAGATTCCTAAAGCTCTGTTCATTTTTTCTAATTTTTTTCTCTCTGTTCATTAGATTAGAAAATTTGTTCTTATCTTCAGGTTTACTGACTCCTTCCTTTCTCATCTCCTATTTTGCTCTTGATTCCATCCAGAGTTCAAAAAAATGTCAGATATTGAAATATTTTTCAATTCTAAATTTTTAAAAATTTTAATAAATTTTATAACTTTTTGAAAGTACTTTCTATTTCTGAGAACTTCTATCTCATAGTCTTTTTAAGTTCAGCATATTTATATGTCTCCAAGTAGAGCACAGCTAAAACTTCTACTTTATAGTATTTCTCTGATTAATTCCAACTTCGTGGTTGTCCTGAGTTTGGTATCAGTTAATTGCCTTTCCCTTGAGAAGTGATCACATTTTCTGGCTTCTGTATGTGAAAGAATTTTTTACATGGAACCCTAGACATTTTGAATGCTACGTTGAATGGACACTGGTTTCTGTTACACTTACTTGGAAAATGTTGATAGTTTTTCAATTTTTTATTATTATTTTGTGCAAGCAAGCAACTCACTTTTGTTTTGACTTCAAACTGCAAATTCCATCTTAACCTTTGTGCGTGGTTGTTGTAGTATTAGTTCAGTTCTCAAAGCCTTTACTGTGCTTATCTGCATTTGTGTTGGACACACACAACTTGCACAAGTTATGAGCCTGAGACTTTGGCGGTTTATATACAGATCTACGGAGTCCTCTTCTCTGGCTCTATCTGCTAGAGGATTCTCCTTCTACCTGTATCTACTCTTTTCTGGTGCCAGAAAAATAGGAGTAAAGACTGAGGGAAAAATGGAAAACCCAGGTCACAAACTTGCTTCTCTAAGCTTTGAGTCCCATCCACAATCTACTTGTTATGTTTAATGTTCAGAGTGCTCAGGTGGTTGTTCTTTGTATTTTGTTTAGAGTTTTGCTTATATGCAGCAGAAGGAATGGGTTATAGTAACTTAACACTTCATGCTATAACCAGAAATTCCATATATACAGTATTTTGAAAGACCAATTTGATGTCATTGCTATTTTAGTGCTCACATATATTTCATCGTCTTAAAAAAAGTTAAATACTTGGTTTTATCTTTATTACCAAGTCAATTAAAAAAATATCCCCACCATCCCATTAATTAATGCCACACTGTTTTTGAAACTGAATTCTTTTCCCTTGATTTGAAATATTTTTTTTCATAGTGCTCCACTGTCATTCATTAAGTTTTGATGTAGGAGTGATTTAGCTAGGTGAGATATTTAGACAAGATAGGTAGTGTAGACTGCTCTTTAAATTGCTCACTGGCTATATGAGCCTTGCTGAAATTTCTTTCTTAGAAATCAAGAACAGGAATGGTTTCTATGGACAGTTTTAAGTAAATTTCTCCTAGAATCTCATTTAGCAAATCTGAGATGGGATCTTTGTCACTCTGACTATAAGGAAGTCTCACACTACACTGAGACTGCAGAGTTCTTCCCTCATGTCTTGGCTGGCTGAGGAGGGCTCTGCCTTCAATTGCATTTTGTGATCAGTATTCTCCTTCTTTCTCCTCCACATTCTCACTTTTGGCTCTTTTGCTTCCTGGGATTAGGCAAGTACTCTGGCAGCCTCAAAATCAAGTGTCAATGTGGGATAGGGGCACTCTTTCCAGATTCCTGGATGATCCAGATGGCAGAGAGCATGTTGGTGCCATATAAGGAGCTGGTGGTCAGACACTATTTTCAAAGAGAAAGTAGATTATTTTTTCATGAGGAGCATGAATCTCAAGGAGAGAAAACTAGAATTGTTGGAGGAAGAAATCTAGAGATGCTAATATTTGACAACTTTTAGATCTCAGAGTGAGACCTATTGTTTTCCTATTTGGCATAGAAATTGAAGAGAATAATACAGAAGGGACCCACTGAAACCATAGTTAATATATCACATACTATAAAAAGGGGGATTTTGTTCATGTTTTGTTGATATTTTCTATAAACTCAATGCTTAATGGCAAACTAGCCAGGTTAATAAGATAAGTTATGAAATTTTTAACAGTTTAGGCCAGTAATTTCTGGCTTCTGCTGAAGATAAACTTTTGTTTGCTAGGATGCAGCTTCACTTTTCCATATTTTGAAAAGAAAGGAAAATTAACCAGTGCAAAAAAGTAAGGCAATTAACATCAGGAGGAATGTTAATTAATAAAGAACATTTATTCTAAAGGAGATTAGGAAACAAAGCTCTAGCCTTTTTAATTAATGGCAGTTATTACAAATCAATGACCTATTGTCTATGGACAAGAAGTCACAGAAGGTACTTGGTGAGTAACTGTGCGAGGAAGCGGAGGGGATGCTAATGCTACTATTTATGCCACTATAATTAGACATTACCCAGGGAGCTTTCCTTCCATTAAGCTCATTTACAACAGTGAAAGTACAGAGTGAAATGTTTGCACTGAAAAAATTATGAAGAAGATTCAGAAGTGTTCCTTGTATCTCCCATTACATGAAGGTACAAATTTATGCATTAGAATGACATTTAAAAAGGAAATTTAGAAAGGAAGGCAGTATAGATGTGACGGTAATAAAAGTTTATCAGTAAACATGTTCTAGTATTTTCTAATTTAGCAAAAATGAGTACAAGAATAGAAAGGAAGCATGCAGAAAAGGAAATAAAACTCATTTCTTTACTTTTAGCAAAGGCTCAAGTGATCTTGTAACCATACTACAGTATACGTTGGGATATTGAGGGCCTGGTTCCAGATCCCTGCAATAAAGTGAATATCATAATAAAGTGAGTCAGATGAAAATTTTGGTTTCCTAGTGCATATAAAAGTTATGTTTACACTATACTCTATCTTAAGTGTGCACTAGCATTATGTCTAAAATAACCAGTGTACATACTTCAACTAAAAATACTCTATTGCTAAAAAATGCTAACCATCATCTGAGCTTTCAGACAGTTATAATCACTGATCACAGATCACCTTAAGAAATGTAATAACAATCAAAAAGTTTGAAATATTGTGAGAATTACCAAAGTGTGACACAGAGACAGGAACTGAGCAAGTGGTTTTGGAAACATAGTGCCTATAGATTTGTTTCATGCAGGGTTGCCACAAACATTTGTAAAACAAATGCAATAAAGCAAAGCACAACAAAATGAGGTATGCCTATAATAACATTTCCAGTCTCTACTCTTGCCAGAGCTGCAGAATTTAATTCTTTCCTTTCTAATCAAGGACTTGTTTCCTTGGAAACCTCTGGAAATGCTTCTGCGTTCCTCATAGATCTTCTGAGGTCAACCAGCAGATTAACTACAAAATACTCCCTATTAAATACAACCCTTCTGTTACATTTGCTGTCACAAACAATGCTGTCAAGAGATACTTGCAATCATCTTTTCCAAATAAATGAGATTTTAGTAGTGATTTTTAAAAAATGAGTATAAAAATAATCATTTAAAATTATTTTTAAAATCCTACTATTCACTAAGCATTTGCTATGAGTGGGAGTATGATACTAAGTATTTTGTGTATCTATTTAGATGCTCACATCTCTATTTCTACTAATTGTATGACACTTCAAACTCATAAATAAAATTGATATAACAAAAATATTGTCTATTTGATACATGTATTGAAATGATTCATGAAGGTAATTAATTTCATGCATCTGCCAAAGTGCCTAGAATATATTATGTGTTGAATATTAGTTATTGTTAATAACTATATGCTAAAGACAAGGTGATTCTTTTATTTTCAGAATTATTTTATGTATTGATGATTACCTTGTAGTTTTTTTTAGCTATGGTATACTCTATCTAGAAGTATATGAGAGTGTCTTTTTCTGTACAATATACCAGTGTAGGGTATTAGAATTGAAAAAATTCTTTGGTAAGATCTAAACCAAGTTGGACATAGAGAATGAATTCTCCCTAGCAAAAGTGTTCTGCATATCCAAACAGCAGAAATATTTGGAAATTACTGGAATTCTCAGATTCTAGATTTCACATACTTTATGTTAAGTATACTCTTCTTTATTCAACAGCATAGAGAAAATGCAGCTTTGACTTTATTTGCTCCTCTATCTTTATTTTGGAGATGGTAATAATATATCAGCAACAAACATATATAAAATAGGAGAAAGCACAATGATATAATATTTCACATATTCTCATTTTAAAACTGTATTCTATCTTTTTTTTTTTAACTGTATTCTATCTTTATTTTGGCAATGCTTATTATGCTTAATCCTTGTGACAAATGATTTGGAGCATCTTTCCATGTACTTGTTTGACATTCATATGTCTTTTGTGAACTATCTCTCAAATCATTTGCCCATTTTTAAAAATTGGGTTGTTTGTTTTCTTATTACTAATGTTTTAAAGTTATTTACACTTTTTGGATGCAAATCTTTGGTTAGGTGTGTGATTTGCAATGATTTTCTCTCAGGCTATTGCTTTTCATTTTCTTAATGTCTTTGCAAAACAGAAGTTTTTGATTTTAATGGTGTCCAAGGTTAAAATATATTCTGTATCCTTGCTGTCTGTTTACCTTTTGTATCAATTACCAAGAAAGAAGTGTTAAAGTCACCAACCGTCATTGTGAATATTTCTGTTTTTTTTTTCAGTTTTGCTTTATGTATTTTGAAGTTCCATTTTCAGATGAAGACACATTTTAAATTGTTGTGTATTATTGATAGATTGACCTTTTTATCATTTTTTAATTCTGGTAATTTTCCTTGCTCTAAAGTCACTGTTATTTGATATTAACACAGATATCCTCACTTCCTTTTGGTTAGCATATTCATTGTATGTCATTTTCTATCTTTTTACTTTTTTTAAGATTTTATTTATTTATTTGACAGAGAGAGAAAGAGAGAGAGAGAGCAGCAGAAGGAGAGGATAGGTTAAAATCAGGAAGTGTGATGCTCCCAGCTTTGTTTTTTCTCAGGATTGCTTTGGCTATTCAGAGTCTTTGGTGATTCTATACAAATTTTAGGATTATTTTTTCTAGTTCTATGAGAAATGATATGGTAATTTTCATAGGGGTTGCACTGAATGTATAGATGGCTTTGCATCATATGGACATTTAAACAATATTAATTCTTTCTATCCATGAATATAGGATATCTTTCCATTTGTGTCACCTTTGATTTTTTACATCAAAGTCTTACAGTTTTCAGTGTACAGACCTTTCATCTTCTTGGTTATATTTTGCCCTAAGTACCATATTATTTATTTATTTATTTATTTTTATTTTTTAAAATATTTTTTTATTGTTATGTTAATCACCATACATTACATCATTAGTTTTTGATGTAGTGTTCCATGATTCATTGTTTGTGCATAACACCCAGTGCTCCACGCAGAATGTGCCCTCTTTAATACCCATCACCAGGCTAACCCATCCCCCCACCCCCCTCCCCTCTAGAACCCTCAGTTTGTTTTTCAGAGTCCATCATCTCTCATGGTTCGTCTCCCCCTCCGACTTACTCCCCTTCATTCTTCCCCTCCTGCTATCTTCTTCTTTTTTTTTTCTTAACATATATTGCATTATTTGTTTCAGAAGTACAGATCCGTGATTCATCAGTCTTGTACAATTCACAGTGCTCACCATAGCACATACCCTCCCCAATGTCTATCACCCAGCCACCCAATCCCTCCCACCCCCCACCACTCCAGCAACCCTCAGTTTGTTTCCTGAGATTAAGAATTCCTCATATCAGTGAGGTCATATGATATTGTTTTTAATGCTATTGTGAACAACATAGTTTTCTTTAATTCTTTTTCAGAATATTCTGTTGTTAGTGTATAAAAATTCAATTGATTTCAGTATGTTGATTTTGTATCCTTCAGCTTTACTGAATGGGTCAGTTAGACCTAAGAGATTTTTGGTGGAGTCTTTAGGATTTTTTATATGTAAAATCATATTGCCTGTAAAAGACAATTTGACTTCTTTGCTTTAGATACATTTTATTTGTTTTTCTTGCCTGATTTGCCTAGCCAAGAATTCTAGGACTATGTTGAATAGGAGTAATGAGAATGGGCACCCTTCTCTTGTTCCTGATCTCGGAGGAAAAGCTTTCTACCTTTCACCACTGAGTATGATGTGAGCTGTGGGCTTATCAAGTATGGTTGTTGTTATGTTATGTTGAGGTATGTTCCTTCTATTCCCATTTTGTTGAGGGCTTTTATTCTAAGAGGATGCTGTATTTTATCAAATGCTTCTTCTGCTTCTATTGAGATGTTCATATGATTATCATTCATTTATCAATGATGTGTGTGACATTTATTAATCTGCATATATTGACTATTCTTGCATCCCAGGGATAAATCCCTCTTTGTGTATGATCCTTTCAATGTGCTGTTGAATGCTTTTTGCTAGTATTTGGTTGAGTTTTTGCTTCTATCTCTTCATCAGGGACATTGGTTTGTTTTCCTTTCTTATAGTGTCCTTCTCTGGTTTTGGTATCATAGTAATGCTGGCCTCATAAAATGAGTTTGAGAATGTTTGTTCCTCTTCAAATTTCTGGAAGAGTTTGAGAAAGATTGGCACTAGTTGTTCTTTAATATTTGGGTGAATTTACCAGTGAAATCATCCCATCCTGGGTTTTCTTCATTTCTTCTTTTGGATTAAAGATTAATGATTCAAACTCACTATTGATCTGTTCATATTTTCTATTTCTTCATGATTCCGTCTTGGCCATTTCTTTTAGGTTATCCAAATGTTGGAGCACAACTGTTTATATTAGTCTGTTATGATCCTTTGGATATCTATGGTATCAGTTGTAATGTCTTCTCTTTCATTTTTTATTGTATTTATGAATCTTCCTTATTTTTTTCTGAGGCTAGATAAAGCCTGGTCAATTTTGTTTATCTTTTTGAAAAGCTAGCTCTTAGTTTTGGTAATCTTTTCTATTGTCTTTCTAGTGTCTATTTCATTTATTTCTGTTCTGATCTTTGTTATTTCCCCCCAAACAAAAAGTTTGTTCTTTTTCTAATTCTTTGAGGTATAAAGTTAGATTGTTCACTTAAGATCTTTCTATTTTCTTAATATATGCTTTTATCTCTATAAACCTCCCTCTCAGAACTGCTTTTGTAGCATCTCATAGTTTTTGATGTGGAATGTTTCCATTTTTATTTGTTTTGAAATATTTTTTTATTTCCTTTTGATTTCTTCGACTCATAGGTTGTTCAGCAGTATGCTGTTGAATTTCCACATATTTGGCTAGACAAGTCAGAAATACAAGTAAATAATTATAATTCAGTAATCTAATGCTAAAATAAATGTACAAACTAACCTCTCAGGGAATACAAAAAAGTGATTATGTGTAAAGAAGGGAAAAAGGGGTGATTACAAAAGTAGTGGTATTCGAGTTTGTGACAGTGAATAGAAGGGAAGAGGGACACTGTAGGCAGATATTCCTGTAGATTCAGAACCATTCTCTTTTATTGTTGCTTTTGCTGATGTAAATCATTACTTCTTTATGGAATCAATTATCCTTTCAGATGACATAAAAAAGTAAACCATTATGGGGATATAGAATATGGGAAAATGAAAGATATATGTCAAAGCCTTGCATGCCAATATTAAAACATTCATCCTTAGTTTTCTGAAGAGAATATAGTTGTTTTAGGTGGCAAGGATATTCTCTAGGTGGAAGTGTCAGTTAAGAATATCATTTTAACGTCCTCACAAGCAGTTGATAATATAAGCTGCTTACCATTTCCTAGTTTTACACCAGCAAGTATAAATATATAATTATATAAATATAATAAATAAATTACAAACAATTGTGTTTCACAGATGTTTCTATTCTAGGATATGTGAATTAGTGACTTTTTAGAAAAAGATTCATATGTTTAAAACTCTTCTGAAGCTCCAGATGAGCCAGATTTATAAAGGTAATGTTTTTGGAGTCTGTTATTTTCAAAATCTCTTTTTACTAAACTGAAGATTTGTTAGTCACCTGTCTTGTTAAAACTTATTGTAACTGAAAAAAATTATTATTGAGGGCTTCTTTATGTACTAGATTATAAAATGATTAGAATCTTAAATGTTAGAGGCTGAGCTTAGGTAAGCAATTGTCTGCTAAAAACCAAATCTAATTCCTAAGAAGGAATTTCCTAAATTCCTAAGAAGGAATTTTCAAAAAAAAATCACAGATCCTTTTAAAAACAGTCCCATGATGGTACAATGAATACCTTAACAATTCAACCATGAATTACTTTTCTCATCCCTTTCTGAGGCAAGTTTTTCAGATAATCCAGCTGTTCTCTCTATGATCACAAAAATGTCAGCTGAGTTCTAAAGATGAGAGGAGGCCTATGAGAAACATTTGTTGAAACCTTCAGTGTATGTGATCTTTCATTGCAAGAAAAAGCATCTTTTATACCTTCTGGGTTCTCAGACTTCTGTCTGGATTCTGCATGTTACACTATGTTAGCATTTTTAGTTCCTGAAAGAAAATTTTTCCTATTTAACATAGTAGGAATATCCCTATATTATTCAAGGTAATGTTAGCTACATAATACTTGAACTGAAAATTCTCAGTAATTTAAAGCAAAAGAAGCATACTTCATGTGGATGTGAAATCCAAATGGGTCTTCACAATGGCATGAAACTCTCTCCAAGCACTGATTCCAGGATCCAGGCATCCTTCATCTTGTAACTCTGCCATGTTCAACAGGTGACTTTGTGGGCTGGTCTGCATCATGGGGAGGACAATGGGCATGGAGAATCACAAGGGAGGAGTTTTTAAAGGACTGGTTCTGGAACCAATGCACATCAGTTTCTCCAGCATTCAGTTGGCTCAGACTTAGTAATATTGTCTCAGTAACAAGCTGTGTCCTCAGGGAAAAAAGTGGAAATGGATTTGGTGAGCAGTTTTCCAGGGTCCTCCATAGCTTCCTTCTATGTTCCTTCCTTTGCCAGTGGTCTTAAATATTTCTGGTCCTGTCCAATCTAAAATAATTTGGAAAATTTCTATGTTCCCATGCATTCTTTAGCTTGTTTTCTTAAGTGTCTTTTTAAATGTCCATTAGAATTACTGAAAGTAATGAATTGAAACAACTTGAACTGCAAAGGATTTGTTTCTCATCGAAAATCATTTCCCTTCTTAACACCTACTAATATTTTGAGTAAGATTCAGAATAAATGAGAGATTCATTCAGTCACTCACTCATTCATTGATTCAGTAAATCTTTCTTGATCACAAGTACCTACTCTGCACCATGAATTCTGGAAAACTGAGACACATCAGTGAATAAGAGCATTAAAGACCCCTTCCACATTGAGCTTCCACCTAGCCGGAGGAGATGAAAAATAGATCAAAAAAGAAACACACACTTAATGAATGAGATATTTATAAGGTAAAAAAGTAAATGATAAGTGAAATGGAAAAAGGGAATAAAAAGTAGAGCAGGGTATGAGAGTGGGTCAAGAAGGTGGTGTTAGAGGGAGGATGGTTGCACTTTTACATAGGGTGGAAAACCTTACGGAGTATGTGATGTTTGAACAGCTACTTAAAGCAGAGGATTCTTAGGAAGAGAGTTCCAAGCATACAGAACAGCCTAAGCCAAGATCCTAAGGCATGAGCATGTGTGGCATGTTGGAGAAACAACCAGAGATGCAGTGTGGCTGGGGTGAGGAAACAGAGGTGGGAGAAGAGGTCAGAGAGTCAATGGTGCAGAGTTTGAAGCATGCACATTTTGAAAGAGGTTGAGAAGTGTAAATGTAAATTGATTTCTTTAAAAGTGTACTTTTTATGTTAAAAGAACGTTAAAAGAAATTATGTACTATAGAAATGATTTGAATGAAGTTGAGTAATATTTTTAACAATATCATGCATACATTCAGTGTATGTTGCAGGTAACCAATATTTTAGTGCATTTTTCAGTTACTTCTTTTGATAGATGCATGACATTTTCAGGAAAAAGACTAGTGTTTACAGTATCTTTAAATGTTCTCTTCAGAGTTGAACAGAGCTTGAGCTCAAGGGCCTGCAAGTTTGGTCCTAGATCTCATGTCCTACCCCAGACTTCCATGGCTCCCTGTGTTTGTTCTTCAGGGTGTCTCTCTGCAATCCTGACCCTCCCTCAGTGGTAGACACCCTCTGTCTAGAACCTAGTGTAAGACTCTAAGTGTCAATACACCTGAAACTAATATAACACTTTATGTTAACTAACAGGAAAACATGAAAAGATTATAAGTGCCTGTAGGGTTTTCTGATGAGAATAGTGAATCTAAGAGATTATCCATATACATGTGTATGAATTAAAAGATATTGTTCTCAGAGATCCTCCTCTTGACTCAGATCTGTCTCTATGCTGTTCCTCTAGCCATCAATCCCCCTTGTTCCTAAATGGAGAGAGGGGCAGAGGGAAGGAAGTTGGGAGAAAATTCAGAGTGAACCATCTCTCACTTCTCTCAACTCCCCTCTGTTCACAGCAGTGGTAAGTGTGAATACAAATGTATCCAGAGTCCTTACAGAGCTCTGCGCAGACTGGTAAAAAACTAAATAAACATAGAATAGTTTGAACTAGAAAATTCCCAAGTTAGATACTCCTCTAGAAATGACAAGTTTGGCTTAGTATGTAGGTGCAAAATAGAATTCCTTAATAGATATATTTTAAATCTCAGAATATTTTCCATATGAACAAATAAATTCTTAATACTTACATACAAGATCTATGAGAGACACTTGAACTGATATTTGGTCACAAAACTCACTATATAGAGAAAAACGATTAATTTGGGGGGAATTGTTGGTATAAAGGTCAGGGAAATTATATTGGCTTTTTGAATATCTGTATTTCTTTTCCTTATTAATCAGGTAACTAGGTACTTGGCAATTTGAATGTAGAAACAGATTCCTACTCATGGTATCTCCAATTTTTTTATCTTGGACACAGCAAACTGTTTTGTGAATTTAAACTTCCAGTGAATAAGCTATTTAGATTCCAACCTATTTTATTATTATTTTAATTAATTAATTAATTAATTAATTATTTTTGGTTGGGGAATCTGAAATAGGAAGAATGGATGTGCTTTTATGTTATAAAGCACCCCTGGGTTTTTTTTTTTAACATATTGTGTACCTATTTTTCCTGTATTTATATTTTTTAAGTCTATTTATTTATTTATTTATTTACTTAAGCGATCTCTGCACCCAACGTGGGGCTCGAACTCATGACCCTGAGATTAAGAGTCATATGCTTTTCCGAATAAGTCAGGCAGGCACCTGTATAATTTTCTTAATTCAGTCCTCTTTTTGACAGAGGTATAATCTTTTGAATGTGATGATTAACAAAATAAATTTCCATGAAGTATTATACTCCGATCTGTCTTCATTTGTTTTTATTAAGGTGGTGTGTGGTTTCTATTCTTCTGAATTTTTCCTTTATGACTGTATCCATTTTCATAATTACTTAACTCTATTATCATTGCTGAAAGATTTGTACCCATTCAGGTAAGATATATTTTCAAGGTTGTTTTTTTTTCTTGAATGTAGTAATATTTCACATTAGTCAAATTACCTCCAATTACCTCACATTACTTTCAATATTTAGGGGCAAAGAGATTTCCAAAGCAATCCTAAAGACAATACATCATTCCAAAAATTTAAAATTAATCCCATTTATCTTTCATGACATGACAGTTGTGGAAAAAAAACAGAAAGGAGAGAAGAGTGTTTTGAGATGATTGCATTAGAACTTGCCATCATTACTAGATAAGTGATGTATGGATTCCTGTTCAGTGCACCAGGCATTGTCCCCCCCAAAAAGTAGTATTTTCAGTGGAATACTGACAACTAAAAAAAAAAAATGTCATATGAAAAAGTTTAGTAAGGCTTTAATTTTAGAGCTAATTTTTAGGGAATTTGATTTTGTCTTTGGTGGAAAGTTGAGTAAAGAACTAATTGTGAGAGAGAAGAAAAGATGGTGGAGGAGTAGGGGACCCTATTCCAACCGGTCCACAGAATTGAGCTGGATATCTACCAGACCACTCTGAACACCCACGAAATCAACCCGAGATGTAAGAAGATCTGGATCTCTACAAACATAATATCGCAGGCAGGGTGCCTGGGTGGCTCAGTCATTAAGCGTCTGCCTTCAGCTCAGGTCATGATCCCAGGGTCCTGGTATCAAGCCCCACGTCGGGCTCCCTGCTCTGCAGGAAGCCTGCTTCTCCCTCTCCCACTCCCCCTGCTTGTGTTCCCTCTCTCTCTGTGTCTCTCTCTGTCAAATAAATAAATAAAATCTTTAAAAAAAAAATATATATATATATCACAGGCAGTTGGTTTTGAGGTACAAAGCAGGGAGCCGTGATTCCCCAGGCAGATATTGGAGGATAAATGGCAGAGGTAGGGAGCCTGGCCGTCAGGATCCTACATCACCAGTGAGTGATAGCCTCCCACGCTGGGGACGGGGTACAGACTCGCAGACCAGTAGCGCCGGGGAAAGGACCTTAGCCGGAAACTGGAGTGGCGGGGTCATGGGTGCGAAATGGGGGCAGCATGCGATTTTAGAAGCACAAAGGGCAGAGACGTGCCCCAACCTGGAGGCAGGACTGGGAGTGCTGTGGAGGGGTGCACAACCCAGTATGCTGCAGTTTATAGCAGCACAGACAGAAACAGAGATAGTGTGGCCTGGAGAGCTCACTGAAAAACAGATGGTGCTCTCTCTGCTCTAAGGCAGAGGGTTGGAAACAGTCTCTTTGGCTCTGACTCTCCGAAAAGATGAAGAAAGTGGCCAGGGAAAGCCGCTAGAGAACAAAAGACCCCAAAAAAACTGTTTCCACTGAGCCCACCCCCCCCGGCACAGGGAGCAGGGCAACTCTGCCCAAACAGCGTTGCTTGAGTAACAGTGAGGCAGACTCCTGTCCCAGAAGACAGGCTGGGAAAACAAGAGGCCAGTAACCCTAAGGTCCCTAGAAAACAGGTGCATCTTGCTTGGGCTGTGGTCAATAATTTGGACTCTATACAATCCCTCAATCACCCATTAACAGAATGACTGGGAGGATGAACCCCCAAAATAGGAAAGACTCAGAGATTATGATTTATGCCCCAGATTTACAAATGGATTCAGATATAACCAAGATGTCGGAGATGGAATTCAGGCTAGCAATTGTGAAGACAATGGCTAGAATGGAGAAATCAATTAATGGCAACATAGAGTCTCTAAGGGCAGAAATGAAAGCTGAATTGGCAGAACTTAAAAACGCTATCAATGAGATCCAATTCAATCTAGATAATCTAACAGCTAGGGTAAGTGAGGCAAAAGAATGAATTAGTGACCTGGAAGACAGTTTAATAGATAAAAAGGGAAAAGAGGCCAGGGAAAAACAACTCAGAATCCATGAAAATGGAATCAGAGAAATAAGTGACACCATGAAACATTCCAATGTCAGAATTATTGGACTCCCGGAGGGGGTGGAGAGAGAGGACTAGAAGATATACTTGAGCAAATTGTAGCTGAGAACTTCCCTAATCTGGGGAATAAAACAAACATTCATGTCCTAGAGGCAGAGAGGACCCCTCCCAAGATCAAGGAAAACAGGCCAACACCCCGGCATGTAATAGTAAAATTCGCAAATCTTTGAACCAAGGAAACCATCTTAAGGGTAGATAGGGGGAAGAGATTCCTTACATACAGAGGGAGAATATCAGAATAATGTCAGACCTATCCACAGAGACCTGGCAAGCCAGAAAGACCTGGCAAGACATATTCAGGGTACTAAACGAGAAGAACATGCAGCCAAGAATACTTTATCTGGCAAGGCTGTCATTTAGAATGGATGGAGAGATGCAGAGCTTCCAAGACTGGCAGAAACTGAAAGAATATGTGACCACTAAGCCAGCCCTGCAAGAAATATTAAGGGGGATTCTATAAAAGGAGAAAGACCCTAAGAGTGATATACAACAGAAATTTACAGGGACGATCTATTAAAAAAGTCTTCACAGGCAACATGATGACAATTAATTCATATCTTTCAATAATCACCCTCAATGTGAACAGCCTAAATACTCCCATAAAACGGCACAGGGTTACAGATTGGATAAAAAGACAGGATCCATCCATATGCTGTCTACAAGAGACTCATTTTGAACCTAAAGATATATCCAGAATGAAAGTGAAGGGATGGAGATCCATCTTCCATGCCAGCAGGCCTCAAAAGAAAGCTGGGGTAGCAATTCTTATATCAGACAAATTAGATTTTAAACTAAAGACTAGTCAGAGACACAGAAGGACACTATATCATTCTTAAAAGGACTATCCAACAAGAAGATCTAACAATTATAAAGATCTATGTCCCCAACATGGGAGCAGCCATCTGCATGAGCCAACTGTTAACCAAAATAAAGAGTCATATTGATGACAATACGTTAATTGTAGGACACCTCAGTACTCCACTCTCAGCAATGGACAGATCATCTAAGCAGAGAATCAACAAGGAAACAAGAGCTTTGAATGATATACTGGACCAGATGGATCTCATAGATATTGACAGAACATTCCATCCTAAAACAACAGAATACTCATTCTTTTCAAATGTACATGGAACTTTCTCCAGAATAGACCACATACTGGGTCACAAATCAGGTCTCAACCGTTACCAAAAGATTGAGATTATTCCCTGCATATTCTCAGATCATAATGCTTTAAAACTGAAACTCAATCACAAGAAAAAATTTGGCAGAAATTCAAACACTTGGAAGCTAAAGACCACTCTGCTCAAGAATGTTTGGGTCAACCAGGAAATCAAAGAAGAACTTAAACAATTCATGGAAACCAACAAGAATGAAAACACATTGGTCCAAAACCTATGGGATACTGCAAAGGCGGTCCTAAAGGGGAAATACATAGCCATCCAAGCCTCACCCCCCCCCCAAAAGCAGAAAAATCCCAAATTCACCAATTAACTCTACACCTTAAAGAACTAAAGAAAAAGCAACAAACAATGCCTAAACCATGCATTAGAAGAGAAATAATTAAGATTATAGCAGAGATCAATGAATTAGAAACCAGAAACACAGTAGATCAGATCAACGAAACTAGAAGCTGGTTCTTTAAAAGAATTAATAAGATTGATAAACTACTGGCCAGACTTATCCAAAAGAAAAGAGAAAGGACCCAAATTAATAAAGTTATGAATGAAAGGGGAGAGATCACGACTAACACCAAGGACATAGAAACAATTATTAGAAATTATTATCAACAACGATATGCCAACAAACTGAGCAATCTGGATGAAATAGATGCCTTCCTGGAAACCTATAAGCTGCCAAGACTGAAACAGGAAGAAACTGACAACCTGAATAGGCCAATAACCAGTAACGAGATTGAAGCAGGGATCAAAAACTTCCCAAAAAATAAGAGTCCAAGGCCTGAGGGAGTCCCTGGAGAATTCTACCAAACATTCAAAGAAGAAATAATACCTATTCTCCTGAAGCTGTTTCAAAAAATAGAAACAGAAGGAAAGCTTCCAAACTCATTCTATGAGGCCAGCATTACCTTAATCCCCAAACCAGGCAAAGACCCCATCAAAAAGGAGAATTTCAGAACAATATCCCTGATGAATATGGATTCCAAAATCCTCAACAATATCCTAGCTAATAGGATCCAACAATACATTAAAAGGATCACCCACCACGACCAAGTGGGATTTATCCCCGGATCCAAGGTGATTCCACATTCGCAAATCAATCAATGTGATAGAACACATTAGTAAGAGGAGAGAAGAACCACATGGCCCTCTCAATTGATGCAGAAAAAGCATTTGACAAAATACAGCATCCTTTCCTGATTAAAACTCTTCAGAGTATAGGGATAGAGGGAACATTCCTCAAGTTCATAAAATCCATCCATGAAAAACCCACAGCAAATATCATCCTCAGTGGGGAAAAGCTGAGAGCCTTTCCCTTAAGAGCAGGAACACGTCAAGGATGCCCCTCTCGCCACTATTCTTCAATATAGTACTAGAAGTCCTAGGAACAGCAATCAGACAACAAAAAGAAATAAAATGTATTTAGATTGGCAAAGAAGAAGTCAAACTCTCTCTTTTCACAGATGACATGATACCTTATTTGGGAAACCCAAAAGATTCCACCCCCAAATGACTAGAACTCATACAGCAATTCAGTAATGTGGCAGGATACAAAATCAATGCACAGAAATCAGTTGGTTTCTAATACACTAACAATGCAACTATAGAAAGAGAAATTAGAGAAACGATTCCATTTACAATAGCACCAAAAACCATAAGATACCTAGGAATAAACCTAACCAAAGAGGTAAAGGATCTCTACCCTAGGAACTACAGAACACTCATGAAAGAAATTGAAAAAGACACAAAAAGATGGAAAAACATTCCATGCTCGAGGACTGGAAGAATAAACATTGTGAAAATGTCTATGCTACCCAGAGCAATCTATACCTTCAATGCCATCCTGATCAAAATTCCAATGACATTTTTCAAAATGCGGGAACAAACAATCCTAAAATTTGTATGGAATCAGAAAAGACCCTGAATCGCCAAGGAAATGTTGAAAAAGAAAAACAAAGCTGGGGGCATCACGTTGCCTGATTTCAAGCTATGTTACAAAGCAGTGATCACCAAGACAGCATGGTACTGGCACAAAAACAGACATATAGACCAATGGAACAGAATCGAGAGCCCAGATATGGACCCTCAACTCTATGGTCAAATAATCTTTGACAAAGGAGGAAAAAAATATGCAATGGAAAAAAGACATAGTCTCTTCAATCAATGGAGCTGGGAAAATTGGACAGCCACATGCAGAAGAATGAAACTCGATCATTCTCTTATACCATATACAAAGATAAACTCAAAATGGATGAAAGACCTCAATGTGAGACAGGAATCCATCAAAATCCTAGAGGAGAACATAGGCAGTAACCACTTTGACATCGGCCACAGCAACTTCTTTCAAGACACGTCTCCAAAGGCAAGGGAAACAAAAGCAAAAATGAACTTTTGGGACTTCATCAAGATAAAAACTTCTTCACAGCAAAGGAAACAGTCAACAAAAATAAGAGGCAACTAACCATCCTAATTGAAGAATATATTTGCAAATGACATTACAAATAAAGGGCTGGTATCCAAGATCTATAAAGAACTTCTCAATCTCAACACCCAAAAAACAAATAATCAAGTCAGGAGCACCTGGGTGGCTCAGTCGTTAAGCCTCTGCCTTCAGTTCAGGTCATGATCCCAGGGTCCTGGGATCTAGCCCTGTATCAGGCTCCCTGCTCCTTGGGAGCCTGCTTCTCCCTCTCCCACTTCCCCTGTTGTGTTTCCTCTCTCGCTGTGTCTCTCTCTGTCAAATAAATAAATAAAATCTAAAAAAATAAAAATAAAAATAATCAAGTCAAAAAATGGGCAGAAGACATGAACAGACACTTCTCTGAAGAAGACATGCAAATGGCTAACAGACACACGAAAAATGTTCAACATCCTTAGCCATCAGGGAAATTCAAATCAAAACCACATTGAGATACCACCTTACACCATTTATAATGGCAAAAATTGACAAGGCAAGAAACAACAAATGTTGGAGAGGTTGTAGAGAAAGGGGAACACTCTTACACTGTGGGCAAGAATGCAAGTTGGTACAGCACTTTGGAAAACAGTGTGCAGGTGCCTCTAAAAATTAAAAATAGAGTTACCCTATGACCCAGCAATTGCACTCCTGGGTATTTACTCCAAAGATACAGATGTAGTGAAAAGAAGGGACACATGCACCCCAATGTTCATAGCAGCAATGTCCACAATAGCCAAACTGTGGAAAGAGCCGAGATGTCCTTCAACAGATGATGGATAAAGAAGATGTAGTACATATATACAGTGGAATATAATTCAGCCATCAGAAAGGATGAATACCCAACTTTTACATCAACATGGATGGGACTGGAGGAGATTATGCTAAGTGAAATAAGTCAAGCAGAGAAAGTCAATTATCCTATGGTTTCACTTATTTGTGGAACATAAGGAATAGCCTGGAGGACATTAGGAGAAGGAAGGGAGAAATGAAGGGGGGAAATCCGAGGGAGAGATGAACGATGAGAGACTATGGACTCTGAGAAACAAACAGGGTTTTAGAGGAGAGGGGGTTGGGGGGTTGGGTTAGCCCGGTGATGGGTATTAAGGAGGGCACGTACTGCATGGAGCACTGGGTGTTATATGAAAACAATGGATCGTGGATCACTACATCAAAAACTAATGATGTATTGTATGGTGATGAACATAACATTAAAGTAAAATTTTAAAAAAAGAACTAATTGTGGAGTTGGTTCTTGTGAAGTAATATTTCAACATATTAGAGTGATAACTAATAATTTATATATTATATCTTCTTCCCTTGGCCACTAGCTTGACTGTCTTGGATGTTGGCATGCTGTTTACCTTTCAAATAAAGTAAATTTTTGATTAGCATTATTATTCGGATAACACTTTTACTTCGTATTTCCTCAGTGTTAATGAACTATATTTTCTCTACAGACCATGTTAATTTGTATTAATTTGTATATATGTTGTGTATACATACAAATATGTATGTGTATATATATATATCTATATATATATGTATGCACACATATACACACGTGTGTTCATACATTATTAGTGGTGAATTTACATGTATATAGAGTATAGACAATGACAATATTTAATGTTAAAGTTTTTTATGTTATTCAAGTATATTTAAATGATACAGTTCCTTTTATTTATTTAAAGGTGTCAGTGCAATTTTATGGGGGAAGGAACGTTTTTTTCAACAAATGGTGCTTGAACAACTGGATAGCCCACATTGCAAAAATGTACTTTGATCTCCTTTTTCAAGACACACACACATACACACAATGATGACCAATAAGATATAGATCTAAATGTAAAAGCTAAAATCATAAGGCCTTACTATATTTGTGAACTTGTGTTCAAGATTTTTTTTTTATTTTATCTAATTAACATACAGTGCAATATTGGTTTCAGGAGTAGAATTCGGTGATTCATCACTTACATACAACACCCAGTGTTTATCACAACAAGCACTCTACTTAATCCCCATCACCCATCTAGCCCATCCCCCCCCACCTCCCCTCTATCAACCCTCAGGTTGTTCTCTATAGTTAAGAGTCTCTTATAGTTTGTTTCCCTCTCTCCTTTTTTCTTAACCCCTTTCCCATATGTTTATCTGTTTTCTAAATTCCACATATGAATGAGATCATATTTGTATTTGTCTTTCTCTGACTTATTTCACTTATCATAATATACTCTAATTCATCCACGTCTTTGCAAATGGCAAGATTTTTTTTTATGTTATGTTACTCACCATACAGTACTTCATTAGTTTTTGATGTAGTGTTCCATGATTCATTATTTGTGTAATAATGGATGAAAGACCACCCACTGCTCATTGCAATACATGCAATGTATTGCATGATGGGTATTAATACCCATCACCAGACTAACACATCCCCCTACATCCTTCCCCTCTGAAACCCTCAGTTTGTTTCCTGAGTCCATAATCTCTCATGGTTCGTCTCTCCCTCTGATTTCCCCTCCTTCAGTTTTCTCTTCCTTTTCCTAATGTCCTCCATGCTGTTCCTTATGTTCCACATATGAGTGAAACCATATAATTGTCTTTCTCTGCTTGACTTATTTCACTTGGCATAATCTCCTCCAGTTCCACCCATGTCGATACAAACGGTGGGTATTCATCCTTTCTGATGGCTGAGTTTATCCCATTTTATATGTGGACCACATCTTCTTTATCCATTCATCTGTTGAAGGGCATCTTGGCCCTTTCCACAGTTTGGCTATTGCGGACATTGCTGCTATGAACATTGGGGTGCATGTGTCCCTTCTTTTCACTACATCTGTATCTTTGGAGTAAATACCCAGGAGTGCAATTGCTGGGTCATAGGGTAACTCTATTTTTAATTTTTAGAGGCACCTGCACACTGTTTTCCAAAGTGCTGTACCAACTTGCATTCTTGCCCACAGTGTAAGAGTGTTCCCCTTTCTCTACAACCTCTCCAACATTTGTTGTTTCTTGCCTTGTCAATTTTTGCCATTATAAATGGTGTAAGGTGGTATCTCAATGTGGTTTTGATTTGAATTTCCCTGATGGCTAAGGATGTTGAACATTTTTCGTGTGTCTGTTAGCCATTTGCATGTCTTCTTCAGAGAAGTGTCTGTTCATGTCTTCTGCCCATTTTTTGACTTGATTATTTTTATTTTTATTTTTTTAGATTTTATTTATTTATTTGACAGAGAGAGACACAGCGAGAGAGGAAACACAACAGGGGAAGTGGGAGAGGGAGAAGCAGGCTCCCAAGGAGCAGGGAGCCTGATACAGGGCTAGATCCCAGGACCCTGGGATCATGACCTGAACTGAAGGCAGAGGCTTAACGACTGAGCCACCCAGGTGCTCCTGACTTGATTATTTGTTTTTTGGGTGTTGAGATTGAGAAGTTCTTTATAGATCTTGGATACCAGCCCTTTATTTGTAATGTCATTTGCAAATATATTCTTCAATTAGAATGGTTAGTTGCCTCTTATTTTTGTTGACTGTTTCCTTTGCTGTGAAGAAGTTTTTATCTTGATGAAGTCCCAAAAGTTCATTTTTGCTTTTGTTTCCCTTGCCTTTGGAGACGTGTCTTGAAAGAAGTTGCTGTGGCCGATGTCAAAGTGGTTACTGCCTATGTTCTCCTCTAGGATTTTGATGGATTCCTGTCTCACATTGAGGTCTTTCATCCATTTTGAGTTTATCTTTGTATATGGTATAAGAGAATGATCGAGTTTCATTCTTCTGCATGTGGCTGTCCAATTTTCCCAGCACCATTGTTTGAAGAGACTATGTCTTTTTTCCATTGCATATTTTTTCCTGCTTTGTCAAAGATTATTTGACCATAGAGTTGAGGGTCCATATCTGGGCTTTCTATTCTGTTCCATTGATCTATGTGTCTGTTTTTGTGCCAATACTATACTGTCTTGGTGATCAAAGCTTTGTAATATAGTTTGAAATTAAGCAATGTGGTGCCACAAGCTTTGTTTTTCTTTTTCAAGATTTCCTTGGTGATTCAGGGTCTTTTCTGGGTCCATACAAATTTTAAGTTTGTCTGTTCCAGCTCTTTGAAAAATGCCATTTTTTTCAAAGGTATTTTAATCAGGATGGCATTGAAAGTATAGATTGCTCTGGGTAGCATAGACATTTTCACAATGTTTATTCTTCCAATCCATGAGTATGGAATATTTTTCCATCTTTTTGTGTCTCCTTCAATTTCTTTCATAAGTGTTCTGTGGTTTCTAGATTATAGATACTTCACCTCTTTGTTTGGTTTATTCCTAGGTATCTTATGGTTTTTGGTGCTATTGTAAATGGAATCGATTCCCTAATTTCTCTTTCTACAATTATGTTTTTAGTGTATAGAAAAACAACCGATTTCTTTGCATTGCTTTTGTATTCTGCCACATTACTGAATTACTGCATGAGTTCTAGTCATTTGGGGTGGAGTCTTTTGGGTTTCCACATAAAGTATCATGTCATCTGTGGAGAAAGAGTTTGACTTCTTCTTTACCAATGTGAATACATTTTATTTCTTTTTGTTGTCTGATTGCTGATGCTAGGACTTCTAGTACTATCTTTAACAAGAGTGGTGAGAGTGGGCATCCTTGTCATGTTCTTGATCTTAAGGGAAAAGCTCTCAGCTTTTCCCCATTGAGAATGATATTCCCTGTGGGCTTTTCATAAATGGTTTTTATGAAATTGAGGAATGTTCCCTCTATCCCTACACTCTGAAGAGTTTTAATCAGGAAAGGATGCTGTTTTTTGTCAAGTGCTTTTTCTGCATCAATCAAGAGAACCATGTGGTTCTTGTCTCTTATTTATGTGCTCTATCACATTGATTTGTGAAAGTTGAACCACCTTGCATCTCAGGAATAAATCCCACCTGGTCGTGATGGATAATCCTTTTAACGTACTGTTGGATACTACTGGCTAGGATCTTGTTGAGCATTTTTGCATCCATATTCAACAGGGATATTGGTGTGTAATTCTCCTTTTTGATGGGGTCTTTGCCTTGTTTGGGGATCAAGGTAATGCTGGGCTCATAGAACAAGTTTGGAAGTTTTCCTTCTGTTTCTATGTTTTTGAAACAGCTTCAGGAGAATAGGTATTATTTCTTCTTTAAATGTTTGGTAGAATTCCCCAGGGAATCCATCAGGCCCTGGACTCTTGTTTTTTGGGAGGTCTTTAATCCCTGCTTCAATCTCATTACTGGTTATTGGTCTATTCATGTTGCCTATTTCTTCCTGTTTCCAGGGAGGCATCCATTTCTTCCAGTTTGCTTAATTTATTGGCATATAGTAGTTGATAATAATTTCTAAAAATTGTTTCAATTTCCTTGGTGTTAGTCGTGATCTCTCCCCTTTCATTTATAGTTTTATTAATTTGGGTCCTTTCTTTTTTCTTTTGGATAAGTCTGGTCAGTGGTTTATCGATCTTATTAATTCCTTCAAAGAACCAGCTTCTAGTTTCATTGATCAGCTCTACCATATTTCTGATTTTTAATTCATTGGTCTCTGCTCTAATCTTTATTATTTCTCTTCTCCTGCTTGGCTTAGGTTTTATTTGTTGTTCTTTCTCCAGTTCCTTAAGGTGTTAGGTTAGCATTTATGTTCAGGACTTTTCTACTTTTTTGAGTGAGGCTTGGGTGACCAACCCTTAAGACCAACTTTGCAGTATCCCATAGGTTTTGGACTGATGTGTTTTCATTCTCATTGGTTTCCATGCATTGTTTAAGGTCTTCTTTAATTTCCTGGTTGATCCAAACATTCTTTAGCAGTATGGTCCTTACTTTCCAAGTGTTTGAATTCTTTCCAAATTTTTTCTTGTGACTGAGTTCCAGTTTCAAAGCATTATGGTCTGAAAATATGCAGGGAATAATCCCAATCTTTTGGTATCAGTTGAGACCTGATTTGTGACCCCATATGTGGTCTATTCTGGAGAAAGTTCCATGTACATTTGAAAAGAATGAGTATTCTGTTGTTTTAGGATGGAATGTTCTGTATATATCTATGAGGTCCATCTGGTCCAGTGTGTCATTCAAAGCTCTTCTTTCTTTGTTGATCTTCTGCTTAGATGATCTGTCTGTTGCTAAGAGTGGAGTGTTGAGGTCTCCTACAATTAAAGTATTACTATCAATATGTTTATTTTGGTTAACAGTTGGCTTATGTAGTTGGCTGCTCACATGTTGAGGGCATAAATATTTATAATTGTTAGAGCTTCTTATTGGATAAGCCCTTTAAGAATGATATAGTGTCCTTCTGTATCTCTTACTACAGTCTTTAGTTTAAAATCCAATTTATCTGATATGAGAATTGCTACCCCAGCTTTCTTTTGCAGTCTGTTGGCATGAAAAATGGTTCTCCATCCCCTCACTTTCAGTCTGGATGTATCTTTAGGTTCAAAATGAGTCTCTTGTAGACAGCATATGGATGGGTTATGTCTTTTTATCCAATCTGCAATCCTGTGCCATTTCATGGGAGCATTTAGGCTATTCACATTGAGAGTGATTATTGAAAGATATGATTTTATTGCCATCATGCTGCCTGTGAAGTCCTTGTTTCTACAGATTGTCTCTGTTAATTTCTGTTCTATGTCAGTCTTGGGGTCTTTCTCTTCTTATAGAACCCCCCTTAATATTTCTTGCAGGCCCGGCTTGGTCGTCACATATTCTTTCAGTTTCTGCCAGTCTTGGAAGCTTCTTGTCTCTCCATCCATTCTGAATGACAGCCTTGCTGGATAACGTATCCTTTGCTGCATGTTCTTCTCATTTAGTACCCTGAATATGTCTTTCCAGACCTTTCTGGCTTGTCAGTCTGTGTGGACAGGTCTGATGTTATTCTGATGTTCCTCCCTCTGTACGTAAGAAATCTCTTCCCCCTAGCCGCAATCCAAGGATTGTTTCCTTGGATCTAAAAGGAGGGGTCCTTCTGCCTCTTGGACATGAATGCTTGTTTCTTTCCCCAGATTGGGGAAGTTCTCAGCTATGATTTACTCAAATATATCTTCTAGACTTCTCTCTCTCTACCCCCTCAGGGATCCCAATAATTCTGACATTGGAACATTTCATGGCGTCATTAATCTCAGTCTGATCTCTTGGGCTTTAATCTGTTTTACCCAGGCCTCCTTGGTTTCCTTCTTTCCCAGACCTCCTTAGTGTCCTTCTTTTCTATCATCTTATCTTCTAGCTCACTAATTCGTTCTTCTGCCTCATTTACTCTGGAAGTCAGAGTATACAGTTTAGACTGCATTTCATTCATAGCATTTTTAAGTTCGGCCTGATTAGATCTCATTTGTGCCCTTAGAGATTCTATATTGTCACTAATATTTTTCTCAAGCCTAGATATTGACTTCATAATTTTTACTATGAAGTCTATTTCTGACATCTTGCTTATATCCATACCCATTAGGTCTGTGGCAGAGGCCATAGTCTCTGATTCTTTTCTTTTTTGGGGGTTCTTCCTCTTAGTCATTCTGTTGGGGGGTGGTTGAGGGAATGAACAGAGTCCAAAGTATTGACCACAACCCAAGAAAGATGCACCTGTTTTATAAGGACCCTAGGGTTGTGGTCCTCTTGTTCTTCCAGCCTGTCTTCTGGAGGAGGGACCTGCCATGCTGTTACTCAGGAAACACTGTTTGGGCTGAGTTGCCCTGCCCCCTGTGTGGGGGATGCTTGGCTCAGTGAAAACCGTTTTGGGGGGACTTTTGTTCTCTGGTGGCTTTCCCTGGCAGCTTTCTTCATCTCTTGAGAGAGTCAGAGTAGAAGTGACTGCATCCAAACCTCTGTCTCAGAACAGAGAAATCACAGTCTGCTCTTCATTGAGCTCTCCAGGACATAGAGTCTCCATTTTTGTCTGCATTGCTAAAAACCGCAGCCTCCCCGGTTGTGCACCCCACAGCAACACTCCCAGAGGTCAACCCAGGGCCAGGCCCCTCTCTGCCCTTTGTGCTTCTAAAACCGTGAGTCACTCCTTGTTCATGCATGTGTGCACCCGCAGCTCCTGGATCCTGTCTGGGGGCTGGACTAAAGTCCTTTCCCCACGGCCGCCAGTCTACGAGTCTGTGCCTGGTCCCCAGCACAGGACACTTTTGTCCTCCAATGTTATCTCACCTTCCTGGTGCCAGCTTATGGCAGCTCCCTTCCTTTTCTGTTTATCTTCTATATCTGTGTGCAGAATCATGGCTTCGCACTTCATACCTCGAGATACTCTGTTTGTAGAGATCCAGATATATATTCTTACATCTCAGGCTGATTTCATGGATGTTCAGAATGGTTTGGTAGATATCCAGCTAAATTCAGAGGACCAGTTGAAATAGGGTCCCCTATTCCTCCACCATCTTCAGAACCCCTCCTACAAGATTTCATTTTTTGATGGCTGAGTAATATTCCATTGTGTGTGTGTGTGTGTGTGTGTGTGTGTGTGTGTGTGTGTGTGCATGCATACCACTTTTTCTTTATCCACTCAAGAGTCAATGGACATTTGGGCTCTCTCCATAGTTTGGCTATTGTTGATAATGCTGCTACAAACATTGGGGTGCATGTACTCCTTCTAATCTGTATTTTTGTATCCTTTGGGTAAATATCTAGTAGTTCAATTGCTGGATCATAGGTTAGTTCTGTTTGTAGATACAGTTCCTTTTAAATGCTTTTATGGAGGCAATATTGAAAAAGAGTCAGTGACTTAGTACTGTTAGGGAAATTGGTCCAAACTGTTCTGTATTAACTGAAACACTAGAAAAATACATGTTCTATGCCGAAAGAGAGAAATGAGCAGAATGTTCATCTTCTAAAAAGAATTAAAAGTGGGGTGGGGGAAGCGTACATTCACAAGAGTGAAGCAGCAAAAAGTAAGGTAAATTGTGCAAAAGAAGGAGTCCAGGAAGAAGTAGGATCATTGTGAAAGATACTAACGTATGCACGACAATCAACAGCTGACAGAATAGCAAGCACGTATGCATTCCAACGCTGAGATATGAAGTCCAACAAGAAGTTGCCACAGTGAGCCCTCTTTCTGGATTCATTTATAAAATTTTATTTTGAAGTTATTATAGATTTACAGGAAGATACAAAGATAGAACAGAGAGGTATATTTTCTCCCAATGGGCACACTTTAAGGAACTGGTGTACAGTGTAAAAACCAGGGGTGGATATTAGCACCATGCGTGTGTAGTTCTGTTCCACTGGGCCGATTTGTGTAACCACCACCTCAGTAAAGACACACAACTATTCCATCACAAAGATCTCCCTTGTGTGACCCCTTCAGAGTCACACTTAACCCCTTTCTTGCTCCCACCACAAGTCTTAACCCCTGGCAACTACTAATTGATTTCTCCATATCAATAATTTTGTCATTCTGTGAATGTTACATAAATTGAAATATACAACATATGGTATTTTACGATTGACTTTTATTTTTCACTCAGCATAATGCCCTTGAGATCTGGACAAATTGTTGCATGTATGCATACTCCATTCCTTTTACTGCTAAGTAGTATTCTATGGTACAGATGTACCACAGTGCATGTAATCATTCACCTGTCATAAAGTATTTTTTATGATTCTGTTTTGACGATTACAGATTAAAGTGCTGTGAGCACTTGTGTAGAGGCTTTTTTGTGGGTATAAATTTTTATTTCTCTGGAATATATGCCAAGTACTGTGACTGCTGCATAATATGTTCTGAATGTTTAGCTTTTTAAGGAACTGTCAATTAATTTCTGAGTGGCTGTACCAGTTTGAGTGAAGTATGGGAGAAATTTTACCTCTCTTTACATCATTTTACTTTCCCCCATTCATAATATGTCTTAAGTATTCCCTACATAATATTGAGAACCACATCAGACAGTGTTAGAATTTTTGTTTCAACCATCAAACATAAGTTAAAAACTCGAGGAAAAGAAATATTTATTGTGTTTACCCACATTTTTACTCTATTGTCTTTTTAAAATTCCTGATGCCCTGAGAGTTCTTCTCTTATTATTTACTTTCTGTTTTAAGAAATTCTTTAGCTATTCTTTAATTAATTAACTTATTTATTAGCTATCTTTGAGAGGTCTGCTGGTAGTTTTCCTTCATCTGAAAACATCTTGATCTCCCCCTCATTCTTGAAGGATATTTTTGCTCTATATAGAATTCTGGGCTGATGGTTCTTTTTATTCAGTACTTGAAAAATGTCATGTCTAATCATCAAGGAAATGCAAATCAAAACCACAATGAGATATCACCTCACACCAGTCAGAAAAGCTAAAATCAAAAAGACAGAAATAACAAATATTGGCAAGGATGTGGAGAAAAAGTATGCTTGTGCACTGTTCATGGGAGTGTAAATTGGTGCAGCCACTGTGGAAAATAGTATGGAGCTTCCTCACAAAATTAAAATAGAAATACCATATAATCCAATAATTCCACTAGTGGGTATTTATCCAAAGAAAACAAAAACAGTAATTCAAAAAGATATATGCACCCCTATGTTTACTGCAACATTATTTACAGTAGTCAAGATATGGAAGCAAACTAAGAGTCCATTGATAGATGAATGGATGAGGAAGATGTGGTATATATACACACACATGAACACATACACAAATATTATGTAGCCATAAAAAAGGGACGAGATTGTGCCATTTGCAATAACATAGGTGGACATGGAAGGTATTACACTAAGTGAAATAAGTCAGATTGAGAAAGACAAATACTATATGATTTCACTCATATTTGGAATCTAAAAGACAAAACGAATAAACAAGCAAAAAGCAGCATCAGACCTACAAAAACAGAGGACAAACTGATGGTTGCTGGATAGGAGGAAGGTGGCAGATGGGCAAATGGGTGAAGGGGACTGAGAGATACAGGATTCCAGTTATGGAATGAATAAGTCATGAGAATAAAAGGCATAACATAAGGAATATAGTCAATGATATTGTAATAGCGTTGTATGGTGACAGATGGTAGCTTCACATAGGGTGAGCATAGTCTAACATATAGAGTAGTTGGATCACTATGTTGTACACCTGCAACTAATGTAACAACGTGTGTCAAGTATACTCAAATTAAAAAACTTGTTAAAAGAGGGAAAAAAATAAAATAAAAATATCGTGCAACTTCCTTCTTGCCTCCATGGTCAGATGGAGGAAATTCACCTGATGAGAAATCTGCTATCATTTTAACTGGTTTTACCCTTTGCATACCAGTTTTCTTTTGGGTGGAGACAGGAGCAAGAAGAAGTTATCCCAGAGAAAAACAGTAAAGGCCCTGGGAGAATGAAATGGAGAAAGAGGGAAGCAAATTTCAGGATCCATTTTGCATGGGTACATGGAAGTCAGCCTTGTATTTCTGAGGAGCTTTGTAAAATGCACATTAGAATTGTCACTGTGAAAGATGCAAGACGGATTACTAATCCACTGACTTCTGTCTCACATTGGTCAAGGGCTGCCACACAGTTCCTAATTCTCTCCTACTTTCATAATTATACATGCAAGCATGTCCTAGAGCAAACAGCAGGAGATACACACTGGGACCAAGGTAAAGTTCCAGAAACTGTCTGCTGAAGTAATGACTGGAGTAAGGTACAGACTTAGACGATGTGGCTGGGCAGAAGATATCCCAGCCTGGACCATTTATTCATGAAGAGAAGCTATGGCTTCCAATACCTCCAAGCTAACTTGGCCACTGAGAATTTTTCCAAGGATTGTAATGCAGTCACAATCATTCCTCAGGTCTCAGACAGTACTGTTGCCTTGTTCTTTCAGGGAGGTTTTATCTTCAGATCAGGGCCTGCAAGAGGGCATCTGAGTTCAAGCACCCTTGGATCCTGCTACCCCTCCTCTCTGTCAGTCTCTGAGGATTCACTCCCTTTCTGGGTAAGGCCTCTTCCACATTCTTCACAGAGCAAGGACCTCATCCCATCCCCTTCTTGGACAGTCTCGGCTTCCTTCTTGCATGGATTCTTTTTGGTGGAAGCCTGAAAAATCATTTTTGTGTTCCTCCAAGTTTTCTATAGCAGTGTCACCAAATGCTAAATTAATAACACTTTTGAAAGTTTGTTCAGGATTAATTGTTCCCTGGGAATATTGAGATTTAACTTGTTTTCAACTGGGTAGAGATAATACTTGAAAATGTGCAGTTCATGCTGTAGGGATTATACTCGTGATTCCTCATTTGGCGAGGATCTGGTCCGACCACATAAGCAGGATCCAAATAAATCTATTGGCAAGTGATTTTCTCTTGAGGCCATTTTCAGGTCTGGAAAAGTGGTCAAAATTTATAATGGATAAAATTGTTAGGTCATAGGGAGAGTGAACATTGGAATGTGTTATTTTCAGAGGTAACTTGGAAGTGCATCTATGACTGAATTCACGTGTCAGCCATCAATACTTTTTATCTTTCTATGGATTTATTTAGCCAAGAGAACATCTCCTACTTCTTTCATTATCATTCAGATGACTGCATCATCTGATTTGTCAGGGACTGTCCTGGCTTCCAGTGCTCCCAGTGTCACAATTCACAGTACTTCTTTCACACTTAGAAACAATGTCCCGAATAGGACATTCTCCCAAATCACCATCCTTCATTGTTGAATCTGGAGCCTTCTATTGGAATTTTAAGTGTGTGTGTCTGTGTGTGTGAAAAGTCCAAGTTGTTTATAAAACAATGTTTGAATGTAACATGTCTTTGAGAAATCTTCCGAGTTCTTTTTGAGCTATGTTCTTTTACTTGGCAGGATTTTTCTGGCTCCCTAAAAGTTTTTATCAAACCAGGAGTCCAGATGGTCAGTTCTTTGGTTGCCCAGTGACAGGGGAGTCAAAGTTGGTTTCTGCATGACAACAATATGTCGAAACTTAACTAGGACAGGAAGCTTTCCCAAAAGATTGCATGAACAGAATGTTACAGATTCCTGAACTCTCCAAAGATTCCTTGCGAGCTAGGAGAGAATCCTATTCCATTTAAACCTACTTTTTTGCTATAATATCACTGTTCTACTTATGCACAGTTCAGACTTGGTAATTTGGTGAGAAACTTTAAAAAAGAAATGATCACTTTCAGCCTAGTCTAAAATATTTATCTCAATGATAAAAGTTTGCTGATTTGTGTCTAATCAAGATAGTTGGCTCCCTATTTAAAGGTATACTTGGAATCTTCCTTAGATGTTAATCAGGGTTTACAACCTAAATTTATTTTTCATGATAAAATTTATCCATATGATATAGAAAGAGATTAAACAGGAAGTTTGGTAAACATGAACAGATGGGGTTTAGGGTAGAAATAAACGGCTAAAGTCGTTTGCTTTGAAATTTCTTAAACCCATTATTTCTCTCTAAATATTAAGAAAAATATCTTTTTAAATTTCTTTCTTTCTTTTTTTTTTTTTGGCTTGTTACATTTCTATTTTAATTCCAGTTAGTTAACATACAGTGTTATATTAGTTTCAGGTACAAGGAAAAATATTTCTAAAGTAACCAATAAAAATCCCTAGTGGTTTTATAAATCTAAGAAACATTTACATTGAAATTCTGAAGGAAGGTTAAGACAAGGACGTTTTATGGTCTCTGTGCTTAAGTGCTTTGTATTTTTAGTCAGGACTTAACTGCAAAAGGAAATTTGGAATTTTATTTGAAATGTGGGCATTTTAAACAAATGTAAAACTCTCCATCTTGGAGAGTGACCCAAATCCAAACTAATTTAACCTTAGTTTTCTTGATAAGTAAAATACATTTGAGTTGGCTATTAAGTTTCATTTGAAGCTCTGTATAGAAAAAAAGTATATCATTTAAGTTAATTGTGACACAGCAGCAAGCTGGGGTTTCTAGTAATTATAAAATGTTTAGATTCACCTATTTGTTTTCCAGAATTAAATCTATAGAACTACCACAAAGGAATATTCTCATAAACTCTTTCTCCCCGGGGTACAGAGATTTCTCTTGTGGACTTGTCTGATATTAGAACCTAAGATATGATGGATACCATGGATTTTAACTCATGCATATGTTTGGAGAGGGAACTTAATGAACTCAGATAAAAGAAAACATTTCACCCTGTAAGTTTCCTGAGCTACTTTGGGGACTTGGAGAGCTGTCCATTTGGGAGAAATTCTGACATTTGGTTTCTACAGCAATTAGTGCATGTTGGGCCATCAGTTTCCAGAAAGAGTGCGCATGTTTTGGAGAGATAGCCATGGGGGCAGAGGATGGGTTGAGGAAGAGAAAGGGAACGTCTTACCTCTGGTGATCTGTGCCTTTCTACACAATGCAGTCCTGCTTGCGGGACATCAAGTTCTTTCAAACCGACCTGCACACTGTAATCTTCCATGCCTCTCCACAGACCACAGAATCTCATTGCCACTATCTAGAGGCTTCATTGTACCAATCTTTATAGCACTGTAAAGTAAACTGGGCAATTGGGGTAGGTCACAGGATGGAGAATGACTGTTTCTCCTAGTCTAATGGCACAAAATGGTATTATTTCTATCTCACTGTTTTAAGATTTTTGAAAAATTATTTTAATGTTTAAATGGCTGTGTTTCTCTCCCTGTCTCATCTTTCTGTCTCTCTTTCTCTTTCTTTCTGATACATACTAGAATCCAGAGGGAGAAGTTCCAACCTAGTGATACAGCTGTAGAAGTCCACGACACAGACCACTGCCCTCCATATCTTTACTTTGTTCCTACGTTAAACTTGTAATGCCTCGGGCGCCTGGGTGGCTCAGTTGGTTAAGCGACTGCCTTCGGCTCAGGTCATGATCCTGGAGTCCCTGGATCGAGTCCCGCATCAGGCTCCCCGCTCAGCGGGGAGTCTGCTTCTCCCTCTGACCCTCTTCCCTCTCGTGCTCTGTATCTCTCATTCTCTCTCTCTCTCAAATAAATAAATAAAATCTTTAAAAAAAAAAACTTGTAATGCCTCATTCCTTCTTTAAGATGATGATCATAGTGAACTAATCACGCTCGTTATGTGTCAGGAAATCTTTGAGTAATTTTAGGTTAATTGATACATTTTACTGTTACAATCACTGTTAGGTAAGAACTGATATTATTCTGTTTTTATAGCTGAGGAAATTGAGATCAAAGGAGATGAACTACTTGCCCCAAATCACACAGAAGGTAAGGGGCAGGGCCAGGGTATAATCTTCTCAAAGATCCACTCAGCTCTGCTTTGAATAGACTTTAGGCTAACCGTATATCATATAAACATGTAGGAAAAACCTTTACTCTCCCGAATCCTGAACTGGATTTAAAAAACTATACTTATTGATCAGATAGCACCTATAGGAGTTTAATCCCCTGACTAGGATGACCAAGTTACCATCATCGTTATTAGCATAATTATATAACACAGATTTTTAGCAATATTAAAACTACACATTATATGCAACCACAAAAAAACTACTTGGTTTTTTTTCAACTTTAACCCAGTGTCTCAATCTGACATCTAAAGTGCAATGAATTATTTGTGCTTGGAATGTTTGCTTAAATTTGTTGATACCATTAAAATATTTTAAACACAGGCAGTTACAAGTTATTTAAAGAATTTTATATAATTATTTAAAAATCTCACGAATGAGTTTATGCGGTCATTTGGCGCTCACGCACTTTTGAACATCAGACTTCGTGCTACAGAAAGGGACCTGTCTTGTTACCCACCACAGTTCCCTTCCAGCAGGTATATCTGATCTTTATGTTATTACCTGTCCTTTGTTTCTATATACCATAACTTTAAGTATATATTTGAACATCTATGCTTTATTCCAATTCATTTAAATCATGTCTCCCTATTTCTCCATTCTAGCAATACTTTTCTGGTCTCCTAGCTTCCTCCAAAAACCCCTCCTAGATTTTGTCAGTTATTTCTTTATTTTTACATTAGCATGTTAGTAGCCATTTAATTCTATTTGTAGGTGTACTTTCTTCATGGTTTATCTATAGCTTGATTTTGAAAGTGGAAAAACCAACAAAATAGCATCTGAATGACTGTGTGTGGTAAATGCTGTTCTCCTCAGAGCCAAGTGAGGTGCCAGGATTCCATTTTCTTCATTTTAAGTCCAACCTCATTGCTGGATTGCCTCCAAGAGACTATTCCTAGGTCAAGGTCGAAATAATTATCTTTTCTTATATTCCTTCAATTACAATTAAAATTATGACCTGTTTTAAACAGCTTTATATGTGTACCATGATTTTCATATATGGCTTTTGATTTTCCTGGAGTGTCTAACTGTGCCCAGCTGGGGAAGCCAGGCACTCCCTTACGACCTCTTCCAGCTCGAAGCTCTGCTGCCTTGAAGGAAGGGTGATGCTGGCAAATTTCCTTTTACCCTCTCTAATGCTTCCAAACTTGTATTCATTCTTTTACTTACTGGGCACTTCTCCTCTGAAACCTGGATTTCTCCAAAGGCCCTCCCATCCCTGGGGGTCTGGCCAAGTCAGCATTCTGCATGTGCTCCCAGACCACGGCTGTGAAGGGCTGGGGCCATTCACAGATTCTGCAGCCCACATAGAGATCTGTCCACCTGTTACCTGACACACACCTATGGGAAGGGGGCAGGACTCCTCCTGGATTCCCTGGATCCGAGGAGTCCCAGAGGCATTTTGCTCATGAACAGATGCTGATGTTTAGTTTTTTGAAGGGGACAAAAATGACAGATATCTAAAGCTGCCATGATGCTGACTTCCCTTGGTGGCCATTCTTTTCTAATGAGAAATGAGCCACTGCTGCCAGGCAGTGTGATTAGAGGCATCTGGAGTTCAGGGTTTTAAAGGGCATCTACTAAGATACTCACATCTCAATTCTCCGGGTCCCATTCCTGCTCTGTTAAGGATTTGACTTTGGCATAGGGGACTTGCTGGAGCTAAGAATTTTTGTAGGATAGAGTGATTTTGCGGATGGACTATGACGGTTCTATGCCTATCGCTGGGGACATCTGGAAATAGAGCACGGACTCTTGGCCAGATAAATCAATAGGTTAACGAATGATTTAAGACATGCTGTTAAAAGTCTGGAACTCCTTGGTGGGACCCAGACTGGTGTGTTTATTGATGGCTTATATCTGGCATAACTGGGTTATGCAGTCTGATTTGGCTAGATGACTCTAAGGGAATGGAAGGCCCTGCTGGAATATTTAGGAAGCTCTCTTAAGACCACATTTGCTCAAATCTTAGAGGCTCAGTCCACACACAAAGCATGACCTTGTGCGAATAAGAAGGACCCTAGCAGCTATGCGTGGAAGTTTCTTGAGCCTGATGCTTGCTTACATTCTCTTTCTCCTACTGTACTATATCCTTTGTCTTTATTAAAAGCCTTTCATGAATTTTGTGGAATCTTGTGAATCCTTTCAGTCATCCGATGTTGTTATAAATATCGCAGGACTTAATCTTCTCTGAATCTTCTCTACTCTTACGATTTAGTCTCGAGCCCAGCGCTTCATTCCATCTGCTCTCCGCTTGCAGGAAGTAGGGCCTCCTTCGGTGCTGGCAAGGAGGATCTTGGGCTTTCAGATTTTGTCCTTAGTTGGTGATTAATCATCCTGGGCCTATCATTATGTCTTTTCACTGAATTGATGGCACTCGGTCAGGGCCACCCAATTCAGTAATCTGTTCCCCCCTCCTCCGGCCCAGATGTTGCCCGAGCAGGTGTCTTCCCTTCCCCGGTTATCCCATCCGGGTCCGCTGAGGAAGAACGTTTTCACAACCGCACTATTGCAGTCCTGGGCTATCCGTTCTCCATCCACCACTGGCAAGAGTCCTTAATGCCAAACTTCTGTCGATTGATTCATATCCAAATCTCATTTTAGAAACTGTTTCCCTGTGAGAAACAGACAGACGAGCCAATAAGCAACAGATACTCAGAGCAGCCTGGGGAGGCGGGCGTTGGCTTAAGAAAGGAGGTGTGGACTACCACGGCACCGCTGCATCTTTTCTTACCTGTCTATGCACTGAGGAAGTATTATTATTATTTTCAAGTATACTTGACATACAGTACCCTATTAGTTTCAGGTGTACATCATAGTGATTCCATATTTTTATGCGTCACGAAATGATCCCGATAGGGCCTTGGGTCACCACACAAAGTTATTACCATATCACGGACCATATTCCCCATGCTGCGCATTACATCCTCACGACTTGTTTATTTTATAGCTAGAGGTTTTTACCTCTCGACCCCCCTTCACGAATTTCGCTTGCCTGTCAACCCGTCCTCTTTCTGGTAACCAACAGTTTCCTCTCTCTTCCTGTTTTGTTTTCTTTGTTTTGCTTTTTAAATTCCATATGGAAGTGAAATCATATGGTATTTGTCTGAATAACGTATTTCACTTAGCATGATACAGTCTAGGCCCATATTTTTAACAGTCAATATGTTTTTAGGAGGAAGGTAAGGCAAACGTATGTGTTTATTATCTGGAAGTGGAAGCCATTTTTTTAAACCTTTTGTTTGATATTGACTTGCTAAGCCACACCATTATTCTATATTCCAATTAATTTCGCAATTTATCCCTGGAAAGGAATATTTCAGACAAAGTAAGTAACACCACAAACTAATCAAATACTCAAACATTCATTCAAATAGAAATCAGTATTACCCATGACCTAAAAACACAAACTGCTAAATGAATAATTCAATATATTTCCTCAAGAATATGAAATTGTTCTAGCCAGCGTAAATGAATTTAAATAGGACTTAAAGCCTTCCTGAGGTCAGGATTTTTTTCCTTTTGTGAAGCAAGCAGAAAATAATCATCACCTTAGTTATTTTTAATATTAATTTTTAATTATATTCTTTATTGAAGAAGCTGGAAGTGTGGATCAACCACTCAGAGATGTGTTTGAGCAGGAAGTTCTATAAAGTCAGCCTTTCTGGGGTCACAGTAGGTGAAGAGGTGTGAGCAACATCTGCTCAACCTTAGTTAGTGGGGAGCTTACTCAGCGCTACCTTAAGGTGGCAGAGTGGTCCTTCTGAGACTGATGAGTATGACCATGTGAACCTGCTCTCAAGACTCCTGGTGACATGGCAGTGCCCAGTAACCCAGCAATTATAAATCAGTGAATGTATTCTAAGGAAGTAATTGGAACTGCACACAGAAACGTGTGATTCATGATCACTGATAGAATACTGAAAATAAACAAGCAGTGGGGGCTGGATAAATAAATTATGGTTCATAATTATGATAGAATAATGTGCAGGTATTAAATACATTATAGGAGAGAAAATACTTCCCCTATTCCTAATTAATGTAAATTAGCTCTGAAAATATTTATTTACACATATACCTTTGAAATGTTTCCTTTGAAGCCTTATATTTAGCCTTAACATACATTTTCCAGTTTCCTTAACTCTTCTTACTTGAGTCTCGTGATAAGCTTGTTGTTGTTGCTATCACACCCACTGACTTTTGCCAGAAACACTTTTTCAGGATTTGATAATATCCTGAATAGTACTGGTATACAAAAATACCTGATAAAAGGTTATTTATTTGAAGTCATTGCTAAACAGATCCTGCCATGTGAATTTAGCTGATTTAAAACCTGTGAAAATAAACAGGCTCTGCCAACGCCAGGGAGCATTTTATTTTCAAGTTTCTATGAATATTGTACAGGTCATGGAAAGGGAAGAAAACAATGAAAATCCACAATCAGAAAAATTCTGAACCCTTTCAGAGTTTAATTCCTTCTAAAGCCCAGTAACTGATAGTTTTTACCTATCTTCCAAATGAGGAAACTGTTGGAGGGAAACATTCTATTTCTCCTCGAATAGAAAATAATGGGAATTTTTTTCTTTTAGTAAAATGATTTGGTGTTAACTGCTAGCATTTTTTTTTTGTTTTGTTTTTTGTTTTTGGTTTTTTTTGAGAGGAAGGTGGGGGAGAGGCAGACGGAGAGGGAGAAAGAGAATCTCAAGCAGACTCCATGCCCAACACAGAGCCTGACACAGGGCTTGATCTCACAACCCTGATATATGACCTAAGCAGAAATAGAGTCAGTCACTTAACTGACTGAGCCACCCAGGCACCTCTGTTAGCATTTTGACTATCTGCATGAGACTAATTATCTCACTCTTATGTTTTATATAATTGTATGTAAAACAATATGTAATCATATGTTATAGAATACATAATAATACCTAATAGTGTATCCTTCATATCCAATGAAGTTCATGAAAAGTGAAGTAAAAAAATTCGAGTGTTATTGTCTGTTCCAGGTCTTTCTCAGATTATAGAGACCTACATGTTCCATTCCGATCTTTAGTTCAAACTTGGATTGCAGCTAGAGAAAATTTTGTCAGCATTTGTTCTCAGTCCCCTTACTTTATTATTTTTCTGGATTCATAGATAGCATATGGATTTTTGGCTTATGTTAGGAAAATGGCAAGTGAGTCTTAGTGTTTTTTTCAATGACTAGCTTTATAATACTGTGTTCTATTGGCCATCAGCCAAAGAAGGTTTAACACAAACAGTGTTAAATCAAGGTAGTTACTCCCTTGGGTATCTCTACTATATAATTTTTTCTCCCAGTTATACAAGTCAGAAGTTTCTAGCTCGTAAATTCTTTTCATCATATTGGATTTGTTTATAGTTCATCTTAGCTATGTGCTGAACTAATTTTAAAAATCACATGGATTTTACCACACATTTAAAGTAGAGTTAATACCTATTCTTCTCAAACTATTCCAAAAATAGGTAAAGAAGGAAAACTTCCAAATCCATTCTATGAGGCCAGCATTACCCTGATACAAAAACCAGATAAAGACTCCACTGAAAAAAGAACTAAAGGCCAATATTCCTGATGAACATAGATGCAAAATCCTCAACAAAATACTAGCAAACTGAATCCAACAATCCAAAACAAAATCCAATTTAAAAAAAGAATCACTCACCACACTCAAGTGGGATTTATTCCTGGGTTGTAAGGGTGGTTAAATATTTACAAATCAATCAACATGATACATCACATCAATAAGAGAAAGGATAAGGACCATATGATCATTTTGATGGGTGTAGAAAAAGCAATTGACAAAGTACAACATCCATTCAAGATAAAAACCCTCAGAAAAGTAGGTTTAGAGGGAATATAATAACAACATAATAAAGGCCATATATGAAAAACCCACAGCTAACATCATCCTCAAGGGGGAAAAACTGACCCCCGAGGTCAGGAATAAGACAAGGATGTCCATTCTTACCACTTTTATTCAACATACTATTGGAAGTCTTAGCCACAGCAATCAGGCAACAAAAAGAAATAAAAGGTATCCAAATTGGTAAAGAAGAAGTCAAACTTTCACTATTTGCAGATGACCTGATACTTTATGTAGAAAACCTGAAAGATTGCACCCTAAAACTGCCAGAAATGATAAATGAATTCAGTAAAGTCACAGGATAAAATCAACCTACAGAAATCTGTTGCATTTCTATACACTGATAATGAAGCAGCAGAAAGAAAAATTAAGAAAATAATCTCATTTACAATTGTATCAAAAATAATGAGATGCCAAGGAATAAACCTATGCAAAGAAGTGCGACTTGTATTCTGAAAATTATAAAACACTGATGAAAGAAATTGAAGACAACACAAAACAATGGAAAGACATTGCATATTCATGGATTGGAGGAACAAATATTATTATTCTACCTATTCTACCCAAAGCAATCTACATATTCAAAGCAATTCCTATCAAAATACCAACAGCATTTTTCACAGAACTAGTACAAAAAATCCTAAAATTTGTATGGAATCACAAAGACTGCAAATAGCCAAAGCAATCTCGAAAAAGAAAAGCAAAGTTGGAGGCATCACAATTTCAGACTTCAGGTTATATTACAAAGTTGTAGTGATCCAAACAGTGTGTTACTGGCATAAGAATGGACACATAGATCAATGGAACAGAATAGAAAGCCCAGAAAAAAACCCCACAATTATTTGGTCAATTAATCTTTGACAAAACAGGGAAGAATATCCACTAGGAAAAAGGCAATCTCTTCAACAAACTGGAGTTGAGAAAACTGGACAGAAACATGCAAAAGAAAGAAATTGGATGACTTTATTACACCATACAAAAAAATAAATTCAAAATGGATAAAGACCTAAATGTGAGACCCGAAACCATTAAATCTGAGAAGAGACCACGGGCAGTAATTTCTCTGACATTGGCCATCACAACGTTTTTCTAGACAGGTCCCTGTGGGAAGGAAACGAGCAAAAATAAAGTATTAGGATTACATCAAAATAAAAGCTTATGCACAACAAAGAAACAATCAACAAAACTAAAAGGCAACCTTTGGAATGGGAGAAGATATTTGCAGATGACATACTTGGTAAAGGGTTAGTATCCAAAATATATAAAAAAACTTATCAAACTCAACACCCCCAAAATAAATAATCCAATTAAAAAATGGGCAGAAGACATGAACAGACATTTCTCCAAAGATGACATCCAGATGGCTACCAGACACATGAAAAGATGTACAACATTACTTATCAGGAGGGATATGCAAATCAAAACACTATAGTGATCTATCACGTCACACCTGTCAGAATGGCTAAAATAAAAAACATAAGAAACAACAGGTGTTGGTGAGGATATGGAGAAAAAGGCACCCTCTTGTACCATTGGTGGTAATCCAAACTGGTGCAGCTACTCTGGAAAACAGCATGAAGTTTCCTCAAAAAGTTAAAAATAGAACTACCATACAATTCAGCAATTGCACTACTGGGTATTACCCAAGAATACAAAAACATTTGGCCCTGGGCTTTTGTTCGTTGGGAGATTTTTGATTACTGTTTCAATTTCCTTAGTGGTTATACGTCTGTTCAGGTTTTCTATTTCTTCCTGGTTCAGTTTTGGTAGTTGATGCGTCTCTAGGAATGTATCCATTTCTTCCAGATTATCTAATTTGCTGGCATAGAGTTGCTCATAATACGTTCTTATCATTGTTTGTATTTCTTTGGTGTTGGTTGTGATCTCTCTTCGTTCATTCATGATTTTGTTGATTTGGGTCATTTCTCTTTTCTTTTTGATAAGTCTGGCCAGGGGTTTATCAATCTTGTTAATTCTTTCAAAGAACCAGCTCCTAGTTTCATTGATCTGTTCTACTGTTCTTTTGGTTTCTAGTTCATTGATTTCTGCTCTGATCTTTATTTTTTCTCTTCCCCTGCTGGGTTTCGGTTTTATTTGCTGTTCTTTTTCCAGCTCCTTTAAGTGTAGGGTTAGGTTGTGTACTTGAGACCTTTCTTGTTTCTTGAGAAAGGCTTGTATTGCTATATACTTTCCTCTTAGGACCAACTTTGCTGCATCCCAAAGATTTTGAACAGTTGCATTTTCATTTTCATTGGTTTCCATGAATTCTTTTTAATTCTTCTTTAATTTCCTGGTTGACCCATTCATTCTTTAGTAGGATGCTCTTTAGCTTCCATGTATTTGAGTTCTTTCCAACTTTCCTCTTGTGATTGAGTTCTAGTTTCAAAGCATTGTGGTCTGAAAATATGCAGGGAATGATCCCAATCTTTTGGTACCCGTTGAGACCTGATTTGTGGCCTAGGATGTGATCTATTCTGGAGAATGTTCCATGGGCAGTAGAGAAGAATGTGTTATTCTGTTGCTTTGGGATGAAATGTTCTGAATATATCTGTGAAGTCCATTTGGTCCAGTGTGTCATTTAAAGTCTTTATTTCCCTGTTCATCTTTTGCTTAGATGATCTGTCCATTTCAGTCAGGGGGGTGTTAAAGTCCCCCACTATTATTGTACTGTTGTTGATGTGTTTGTTTGCTTTTGTTTTTAATTGCCTTATATAATTGGCTGCTCCCATGTTCGGGGCATAGATATTTACAATTGTTAGATCTTCTTGTTGGATAGACCCTTTAAGTAGGATATAGTGTCCTTCCTCATCTCTTATTACAGTCTTTGTTTCAAAATCTAATTTGTCTGATTTAAGGATTGCCACCCCAGCTTTCTTCTGGTGTCCATTAGCATGGTAAATGGTTTTCCACCCCCTAACTTTCAATCTGGGGGTGTCTTTGGGTCCAAAATGAGTCTCTTGCAGACAGCATATGGATGGGTCTTGTTTTTTAATCCAATCTGATAGCCTGTGTCTTTTGATTGAGGCATTGAGCCCATTTACATTCAGGGTAACTATTGAAAGATATGAATTTAGTGCCATTGTATTCCCTGTAAGGTGACTGTTACTGTATATTGTCTGTGTTCCTTTCTGGTCTACGTTACTTTTAGGTTCTCTCTTTGCTTAGAAGACCTCTTTCAATATTTCTTGTAGGGCTGATTTCGTGTTTGCAAATTCCTTTAGTTTTTGTTTGTCCTGGAAGCTTTTTATCTCTCCTTCTATTTTTGATGACAGCTTAGCTGGATATAGTATTCTTGGCTGCATATTTTTCTCGTTTAGTGCTCTGAAGATATCATGCCAGTCCTTCCTGGCCTGCCAGGTCTCTGTGGATAGGTCTGTTGCCAGTCTAATGTTTCTACCATTGTAGGTTACAGATCTCTTCTCCCGAGCTGCTTTCAGGATTTTCTCTTTGTTTCTGAGATTCATAAGTTTTACTATTAGATGTCAGGACGTTGACCTATTTTTATTGATTTTGAGAGGGATTCTCTGTGCCTCCAGGATTTTGATGCCTGTTTTCTTCTGCAAATTAGGGAAGTTCTCTGCTATAATTTGCTCCAATATACCTTCTGCTTCTCTCTCTCTTTCTTCTTCTTCTGGGATCCCAATTATTCTAATGTTGTTTCATCTTATGATATCGTTTATCTTTCTTTTTCTCGGTTTCTTTATTTTCCATCATTTGGTCTTCTATATCACTGATTCTCTCTTCTGTTTCATTTATCCTAGCAGTTAGCGCCCCCATTTTTATTGCACTTCATTAATAGCCTTTTTGATTTCGACTTGGTTAGATTTTAGTTCTTTTATTTCTCCAGAAAGCATTTCTCTAATAACTTCCATGCTTTTTTCAAGCCCAGCTAGTATCTTTAAAAATCATGATTCTGAACTCTAGGTCTGACATTGTATTAATGTCCATATTGAGTAGGTCCCTGGCAGTTGGTACTACCTCTTGTTCCTTTTGTTGAGGTGATTTTTTTTCTGTCTTGTCATTTTGTCCAGAGGAGAATAGATAAATGAGAGAACAAAATGCTAACCGGGTAAGAATGTCCCTAGAAAATATACTCTAAACAAATCAGAAAAGACCTGAAGCCGGGGAAAAGAAAGGGAGAGAAAGAAAACGAAAACGAAAAAGATAAAGATAAAAACAAACAAAAACAGAACAAAACAAAACAAAACAGAAAAAGAATATGATCAAATATGATCAGGCTGGTGCATAGGTCAGTGCCACACACTAGATTTTGGGTGTATTTTGTTCTGTTAGAAGAAAGTGCCTCCCAAAATTTTAAAGAAAGAAAAACTTACATACATACAAAAATAAGGATTAATATGATGAAGGGATGGATTATGACTGTAAAGATGAAAATTATGAAAGATTTTATAAAAGGAATTGATAAGAAGTTGGTAGAAAGAAGAGGATTTAAAAAAAAAGGGAGAGAATGTGATCAGGCAGGAGACTAATACAAAGCCATACACTAGAGATTTAGGGTATATTTTGATCTGTTAGAAGAAACTGTACCCCAAAATTTTAAAGAGAGAACAACTTATGTATACCAAAAATAAGGGTATATGAAGGGATAGAATATGACTCTAAATATGGAAAATAAAAAACATTTTTTTAAAAAAGGAATTGATAAAGTGTTGGTTGAAATAGGGAAAAAGAAAAATTAAAAAAAAACAGTTTAAAAAAATTAACTTTGACAGACTAAATAATCATGGGGAAAAAGCCATGAATTCTATGTGCAGGGCCAGATGGCTTCCCAGGGGAATGCTACCAAACATTTAAAGAAGAATTAATACCTATTCTTCTGAAACTGTTCCAAAAAATAGAAATGGAAGGAAAACTTCCAAACTCATTTTATGAGGCCACCATTACCTTGATCCCCAAAACAACGACCCCATGAAAAAGGAGAATTATAGACCAATGTCCTTGATGAACATGGATGCAAAAATTCTCACCAAAATACTAGCCAATAGGATATAGCAGTTCATTAAAAGGATTATTCACCATGACCAAGTGGGATTTATCCCTGGGCCGCAAGGTTGGTTCAACATCCAGAAATCAATCAATGTGATACCATACATTAATAAAAGAAAAAACAAGAACCATATGATCCTCTCAATAGATGCAGAAAAAGCATTTGACAAAGTACAGCATCCTTTCTTGATCAAAACTCTTCAGAGTATAGGGATAAAGGGTACATACCTCAATATCATAAAAGACATTTATGAAAAACACACAGTGAATGTCATTCTCAATGGGGAAAAACTGAGAGCTTTCCCACTAAGGTCAGGAACACGGCAGGGATGTCCACTATCACCATTGCTATTCAACATAGTATTAGAAGTCCTAGCCACAGCAATCAGATAACAAAAAGAAATCAAATGCATCAGAATTGGCTAAGAAGAAGTCAAACTCTCACTGTTTGCAGATGATATGATACTTTATGTGGAAAACCCAAGAGACTCCACCCCAAAACTGCTAGAACTCATACAGGAATTCAGTAAAGTGGCAGGAGATAAAATCAATGCACAGAAATCAGTGGCATTCCTATACACCAACAGCAAGACAGAAGAAAGAGAAATGAAGGAGTCAATCCCATTTACAGTCACACCCAAAACCATAAGATACTTAGGAATAAATCTAACCAAAGAGGCAAAGGATCTGTACTCAGAAAACTATAAAATACTCGTGAAAGAAATTGAGGAAGACACAAAGAAATGGAAACATGTTCCATGCTCATGGATTAGAAGAACAAATATTGTGAAGATGCCATTGCTACCTAGAGAAATCTACACATTCAGTGCAATCCCTACCAAAATACCATCCACTTTTTTCAAAGAAATGGAACAAATAATCCTAAAATTTGGATGGAACCAGAAAAGACCCTGAATAGCCAGAGGAATGTTGAAAAAGCAAAGCAAAGCTGGCGGCATCCCAATTCCGGACTTCCAGCTCTATTACAAAGCTGTCATCATCAAGACAGTATGGTACTGGCATAAAAACAGACACACAGATCAATGGAATAGAATTGAGGGCCCAGAAATGGGCCCTCAACTCTATGGTCAACTAATCTTTGACAAAGCAGGAAAGAATGTCCAATGGAAAAAAGACAGTCTCTTCAACAAATGGTGTTGGGAAAATTGGACAACCACATGCAGAAGAATGAAACTGAACCATTTCCTTACACGACACACAAAAATAGACTCAAAATGGTTGAAAGACCTCAATGTGAGACAGGAGCCCATCAACATCCTAAAGTTGAACACAGGCAGCACCCTCTTCGACCTCAGCCACAGCAACTTCTTCCTAGCAACATCGCCAAAGGCAATGGAAGCGAGGGCAAAAAGGAACTATTGGAACTTCATCAAGAAGTTTTTTGCACAGCAAAAGGAACAGTCAACAAAAGTAGAAGACAACCCACAGAATGGGAGAAGATATTTGAAAATGACATATCAGATAAAGGGCTAGTATCCAAAATCTATAAAGAAGTTTTGAAACTCAACACCCGATGAACAAATGATCTAATCAAGAAATGGGCAGAAGACATGAATAGACATTTTTCCAAAGAAGACATCCAAATGGCCAACAGACACATGAAAAAGTGCTCAACATCACTCAGCATCAGGGAAATCCAAATCAAAACCTCAATGAGACATCACCTCACACTAGTCAGAATGGCTAAAATTAACAAGTCAGGAAATGACAGATATTGGCGGGGATGCGGAGAAAGGCAAACCCTCCTACACTGTTGGTGGGAATGCAAGCTGGTGCAGCCACTCTGAAAAACAGTATGGAGGTTCCTCAAAAAGTTGAAAATAGAGCTACCATACGACCCAGCATTTGCACTACTGGGTATTTACCCCAAAGATTCAAATGTAGGGATCCGAAGGGGTACGTGCACCCCGATGTTTATAGCAGCAATGTCCACAATAGCCAAACTGTGGAAAGAGCCAAGATTGTCCATCAATAGATGAATGGATAAAGAAGACGTGAGATACACACACACACACACACACACACACACACACACACACACACACACACAATGGAATATTATGCAGCCATCAAAAGGAATGAAATCTTGTCATTTGCAACAACGTGGATGGAACTGGAGGGTATTATGTTGAGCGAAATAAGTCAATCAGAGAGAGACATGTATCATAAGATCTCACTGATATGAGGAATTCTTAATCTCAGGAAATAAACTGAGGGTTGCTGGAGTGGTGGGGGGTGGGAGGGATGGAGTGGCTGGGTGATAGACACTGGGGAGGGTATGTGCTATGGTGAGTGCTGTAAATTGTGTAAGACTGTTGAATCACAGACCTGTACCTCTGAAACAAATACATTATATGTTAAAAAGAAGAAGATAACAGGAGGTGAAGAATGAAGGGTGGAAATTGGAGGGGGAGATGAACCATGAGAGACTATGGACTCTGAAAAACAAAGTGAGGGTTCTCGATGGTAGAGGGGGGGAGATGGGTTAGCCTGGTGATGGGTATTAAAGAGGGCACATACTCCATGGAGCACTGGGTGTTATACGCAAACAATAAATCATGGAACATACATCAAAAACTAATGATGTAATGTATGGTGATCAACATAACATAAAAAAATACAAAAACATTAATTCAAAGGGGTACATGCACCCCTATGTTTATAGCAGTATTATTGCAATAGCTAAGATATGGAAGCAGCCCAAGGGTCCATTGATTTATGAATGGATAAAGAAATGTGGTGTGTGTGTGTGTGTGTGTGTGTGTGTGTGTGTGTGTGTGTGTGTAGGAATATTTCTCAGCCATAAACAAGAATGAAATCTTATCATTTGCAATGACATGGATGGAGTTAGAGAGTAAAATGCTAAGTGAAATCAGTCAGAGAAAGACAAATACCATATGATTTCACTCATATGTGGAATTTAAGAAACAAAAGAAATGAGTAAAGGGAAAAAAAGAAAGAGAGAGAGAGGGAAAGCGAGAAACAGTCTCTTAACCATAGAGAGCAAACTGTTTCAGAGGGGAGGTGGGTGGGAGGGATGGTGAAGTAGGTGATGGGATTAAGGAGTGCACTTGTTTATGTGATGAGCACCAGGTGATTAAAAGAAAAACTTAAAAAAAAATCACATAGGTTCTATCTTTAAAATTAAATCATCAGATGTAATATGTATAAAACATTATCAATATGCTCTTTACTCTATCAAACATATGGCACAGAGTGTGGATACTAGTAGCACCCAACAAATAGTTGATAAGTTGATAAAGGGAATAATATACTGAGAAGACAATATTAAAAAATTTCAGGAGTTATTGCCTGTTTTTTATTTGCTTTAAGGCTATAAGGGATGATGAGATGGATATGTTGGTTAGTTTGATTGCAGTAATCATTTCACTATGTGTGTGTGTATTAACTCACCACGATATATATCCTCAATATACATAATTTTTATTAAAATAATAATAACAGGGCGCCTGGGTGGCTCAGTCGGTTAAGCGATTGCCTTCAGCTCAGGTCATGATCCTGGAGTCCCAGGATCGAGGCCCACGTCGGGGTCCCTGCTCAGCGGGGAGTCTGCTTCTCCCTCTGACCCTTCTCCCTCTCATGTGCTCTCTCTCTCTCTCTCAAATAAATAAATAAATAAAAATCTTTAAAAAAAATAATAATAACAATGATAAAACAACTGAGAAAAAAAGAATGAACAATATCATTTAAGAGTTGGCAAGTGAAAAATAAGATATTTGTTCTTTAATGTTGTCAGAAACAAACAGGACATACAGAATTTGAATTATAGTTTGAGACTTTGTAAATGAATGGTTGCCTCAAACTATGGAACGTCACAAATGGTATTAAAATATTATAAATATGTAGAGTCACATACAACAGCAACAATGTACAGGAACCAGAAACATTTTAAAGGAACTTACTTTTAATAATAATTTCTAAGATCACTATTATTAAGTGGCAGTAACAATAGAAGTGCAATTGAAACAATAATAAAACTGTTAATAAATAATGGCAACCCTGTGATGAGAAGCAAAAATAAAGTCCCCTTTCATATCCTACAGGCTTTCATTTAGTTTTATTAAATTATTACAAAAATGACAAAAACATCTTTTTCAATTTAGTTATATTTTGACACTGGTAGCATTTGTATAATTTGTTTTTATATGTAAGATTTTAGGAAAGTATCATTTTTAAATTTTGTGATTACTGTAGAAGATAGGAACCATTATCTATTCTAAGCTCTAAGACACTTATCATGCATTCAATCATGTATTCATTCATTCAAGGCACACATTAATACATATATGTACTTACTTTGTGCGACATTGGTTAAACAACCATAAATAAGGTAACTACAGACCCTGGTCTCAGCTGACAATTATGTAGGGAAGACAGGCATAAACAAATCCAATAAATAAAATCTGATAAATAAAATGTGATACAGAGGAGCGCAGATGTTATAAGAACAGATAGTGGGAGTGGGGTCCTAATCTATTTTATTTATTTAGTTATTTTATTTATTTATTTATTTATTTATTTGACAGAGAGAGAGGTAGCTAGTGCAGGAACACAAGCAGGGGGAGTGGGAGACGGAGAAGCAGGCTTCCCGCTGAGCAGGGAGCCCAATGTGGGACTGGATCCCAGGACCCTGGGATCATAACCTGAGCCAAAGGCAGACGCTTAATGACTGAGCCACCCAGGCACCCCCTAATCTATTTTAAGACTTAGGGAAGACCATTCTGTTTATGTGACAGTTAGATTGACTTGGAGGGTGAGTAGAAGTTATTGTCTGAAGAGGAAAAGAAAGTGAAAAGATACATGTTTCAGGTAGAGGTGGTTGATTTTTTATTTTGGGCCAAACAAGCAAAATGCTTACCAAATCCACAAGGAGTGCATATGCTAAAAAGGGAAACATGAAAACAGATTAAGAAAGGCAAGCACAACCAGAGAACTAAAGTATACTAGCTTTTGCTAGATTTCTGAATTGTAAGGGGAGAGAGATGGCAGAAAAGGCTGAAGAAATACGCAATGGGTTGTTGTTTTGTTTGTTTTTGTTTTTTGACATTAGAAGATTTTGAAAGCCATATTGGGGGATTTGGACTTTAACATGGGGACAATGGATGGATAACCATGCAAGGTTTCTGCATGGAATGACAACATTTGAGAGTACACAGATTGGCTTCATGGAGAGTAAGACTCGGGGCAGAGAGACCAATTCAAATGAGGGGGAAGAAGTCAAAGTGAGAAATGAAGGATGGAAAGGAGTTGACATATTGAACAACTACTTGAATGAAGTAGTAATGGACTCGGTCATTGATACATAGAAATCAGTAAGAGGGAGATATGAAGGATAAATTCCATATCTTGTGTCTTGGGACACTTAGTTAATTGTGTTACCTTTACTGACATGAGTAACACTGGCAGTAAAATATGTTTCACAGAAAGTATGTTTATATTATGATGTGATGAAAATATTTTAGGAAATTTATGATTGTATCATAAATTATAAAATAGATAGATAGATAGATAAATTATCTATCACATAGAAAGTGATGTCAGCAAACTTCATTTTTTTTTAAGAGAGGCAAGATTGGGGTTTGAATATTGATGGGAAAAAGTAAAGTACAGAGATGTTTAAAGAGCAAAGGAAAAGAATATAATTCAAGACTAGAGGTAAAAGCTTAGTTTATTTCTTTCTTTAATTTTTTAATTTGTTAAGAAGATTTATTTATTTATTTTAGGGAGAGGGAGAGCACAGGCAGGAGGGGCAGAGGGAGAGGGAGAGAGAATCTCAAGCAGACGCTGTGCTGAACACGGAGCCCTGAACACGGGCTCCATCTCATGACCCTGTGATCAGGACCCGAGCTGAAACCAAGAGTTGGACGCTCAACCAGTTGCACCACCCAGGTGCCCCTCTTTCTTTATTTTAAAACAAAATCAAGGGATTTAGGCACTTCCCTCCTGAAGTTTTTGTTTTCTTTATGAAGTAGAAGAAATATCATCTCTCATGAGGGTGAGAGAGCAAGAGAGAAAGAAAAGAAGGAAATTTTAAGAGAGAATAAATTGCATAACAGGGTAGTAGAGAACCAGAAGTATAATGTACTAGGAAAATATCATAAAACTGTAAGACCACATTGAGTTCCCAGTTAAGCATGACGCCCATGAATATTATAGTGGTATCAGTCTTTGTAGTAGTATTATGTGGTTTAGTCTCGTAATCCTCAGAAGCTGGGAACAGGAGTGGGTTAAGAGTCAGATGAGTGCATCTACAGTTGGAACTTGATTGGGAAAATGAAACAAAGAGACCTTTCTCAAGGGCATTTAAGCTACCCATCATGGGGGTTTGGAGTTCTTGGCTATTCATTCTTATTCAGAGAGACGGTGAATTCAATCAGGAGTAGACTGATAGGGAGGGAGTCAATGGACTGTTGTATTGAAATGCTTTAAGAAATGGGTTCACTGAGAATGATAAAGCAAGTGATATTTAAGGACTGAAAATTCATGATCAGATAAGAGGAAGTCTGAAATTTTATTTCACAGGTGGTACATTTCCAAATGATAAGATATTCAGAATGTATCCATGAAAGTGGCTAGAGTGGATTATATATACAGTAATGGACAAATGGCAAAGAAACCAAGATGTTGGATGAATTGCCTTCATACATCTTGACATCACTCAGATTTATGGCAGGGCTGGCGGGAGAGGGAGATTCTGAACCAAGAGTTACCATTTTCATTACCATAGGGGAGGGAATGGAAGTGGGTAGAGCACAGAGACAAACAATAATCAGCAAACAGAAACCATGCAGAAACAGCCATTTTTATTTATTTATTTTTAAAGATTTTATTTATTAATTTGACAGAGAGAGCACAAGCAGGAGTGGCAGGGAGAGGGAGAGGGAGAAGCAGGCTCTCCACTGCACATGGAGCCTGACTCAGGGCTCAATCCCAGGACTCCGAGATCATGACCTGAGCTGAAGGCAGAGGCTTAACCAACTGAGCCACCCAGATGCCCCAGAACAGCCATTTTTTTTTTTTTTAAAGATTTTTATTTATTCATTTGCAGGAGAGACAGAGAGAGAAGAAGCAGGGGGAAAGGCAGAGGGAGAGGGAGAAGCAGACTCCCTGCCTAACAAGGAGCCCGATGCGGGACTCGATCCCAGGACCCTGGGATCATGACCTGAGCCGAAGGCAGACGCTTAACCATCTGAGCCACCCAGGCGCCCCAGAACAGCCATTTTTATGAGTGGGTACTTGATCATCTAAACAGTAGGATGACACACACTGATCCCACCTAGCATTTGTTGGGGGAGAGGAGGACAAGCATACAGGGTGGGACATAACATCTTCCTCTTGATGGTGGAGCAGCAGAAGAGAAGCTATATTTCAATTAAGGCCAAGAGGTGTTGCAAATGTTTACAGAAAAGGACAGTTTCTTAATTATGGCCAGTAGTTATAGATGGCAGAATGGAAAGGAAAAGCAAATTGAAAACCTGGGTCAGGAAACAGTGCTGCACTCCTCCAGTGTTACAAATTTGGTTCTTCTTTTATAATCTGAAGAGAGATCACTGGTTTCTAAATTTGCCAGTTTAACTAAATCCAGAACTTGATACTTTGTGAGGATCTGGCTACTTTAGATGATTTTAATCTCTGTTTGAGCAAGCTTCCCCTATTATTCTCCGACTGAGCCAACCAGTTGCCTCTGTACTTTTTAAAATATTTTGTTTTAGGAATCATTTCCTACTTGTAAGATTACAAAATTAATTTCTTCTAGAAAATGTTTTGCAGTTTTGCCTTTCACATTTAGGCCTTGAGTAGACTTAAATCTGCCAGTTCAATTTGTTTTTTGGTTTGTTTTTTTTTTTATGTTATCCAAATGCCCCAGCAAAATTTATTGTCCAGCGTCTATGATGCTTGTTTTCTCATATATTAAATGTATGCATAGCTGCATTAGTCTATTTCTCCATCCTGTTCCATTAGTTTTTCCATTCCAACAAAATGCCACATTCTTTATCTGCATAATAAAACTTTTTATCTGTTCAGGCAAAAGTTCTCAATTTAATATTTTTTTCATTCATTTCTTCTATACTCTTGGATTTTTCGGTGACTTCATAAAAAATTAAGAATAAGCTTGCTAAGTGTCCCAAGGAAAACCCTGCTGAGATTTTGATTTGTTTACTTTGTATCTATAATGCAATTTGGAGAGAAATGACATTTTTGCAATATTTAATTTTCCAATTTAAAACTCTGGTGTATTTTTTTCTATTTATCTAGGACTTCAATTTCTTTCAATAAAGTTTTATAGTTATCTCATTAATGCTGTAATGTACAGTATTGCTTTTGAAAATATATGCTAGAAAATGTTATTTAAAATTTAAAATTTCTTATGGATGCATTCAATTTTCACTGATGTATTTATTGGTCCATATTGCCTTTACATCAGCCTCTCTGCTAAACTTTTGTTATACATTCTGACATTCTGTATAAATTTATCTGTAGGTATATTTTGTAGGGATGTGGTCACATCATGAAGATGAAGAAAAATGAAAATTTGCTTTTGTTATTTCTTTATATTGCTATACTGTAGAAGATAGATCCTGAAGTGTAATGTTGAGTGGAATTCGTGTTGGTGGTCACCCTATCTTGTTCCAGATATTGAAAGAATCCTTCCAGTGTTTCACAATTAAATGAGATGTCCACTACAGGGATTTTTATCAGAGTAAGAAGTTTATTTCTATTGCTAGTCTTGAAAGATCTAGAAAATCATAATTGGCTATCTGATTTTATTGAACACCATTTCTTAATTTAATACAATAACACATACAATTTTTCTGTATTGATCTGTTAGTGTGCCAAACTGCAGGCACTTACTTTCTGAAGTGAAAGATTGCACTTCTGAGAGTTGTTAGATTTCCTTTATTAAAATTTAGTTTAAGATGTTTGTTTCTATGTTCATGAGTGAGGTGAGATCCACCTATAACTTTCCTTCTCCTTTTGTCCTTGTGAAACTTTGTATCAGGGTTATACCTGCATTATAAAGTGAGCTGGCGATTGTTCTTTATTTTTCTGTGCTTGGACATAGTTCATAATTCACTGGAATTAAGGGTTTCTATGTTGTTGGGTAGAATTTGCCAATCAAATTGTCTGTGCCTGGAGTTTTCACTGTACAGAGATTTTAAAGCACTATTTCAAAATCCTTGATAATGAAAAAATAGTCTTTCTTCTTTTGTTCCTTTTATTTTGGGGGGGTGCAAAATGGTGGTTTCCTAAAGCACAGGGGAACAGGACCCGTGGGCAGAAAGAGCTGCTGCCCCGAGGTTGTGAGCGGTGGCTGATTACATACTCTAGGGTTGAGGGAGGTAAGGAAAAAGGGAGGTTTTCAAAAGAATTGTCATATGCTAAAGAAGACTCAACAGGATACCACCGGAGGCCTTGCCATTGTCAAGTTGAGGTTGTTTACCCCTCTAGTAAGGCAGTAACATGAAGATAGTTGGGAACTTCCTGGAGGAACATTACACTCTGCCCACTTCAAGTATCTGCTGATGGGCTGAAGGTTATAAAGTCTTTAACTGTATCTACATTTCCTTCTGGAAGCTAGGTTATTGATGATAGTATGGAATGCTTTGTTCTTGTAGATTGCTAAGACATTTGTAAACTGAGGGAGACTCTAAAAGTTAGTTTTTCCTTTAGGGCAGCCAGAAGTGCCTGAGGAATGTCACATATATATCCCATGGGGGGACGGGTTGTGGGTGTCAACTTCTGCTTTGTCCTCAGCTTGCCTTCTGTTCCCTCATCATTCCCCCCTGAACAATTTGACCCGTAAATCTTTAAGGTTGCTCAAGGTGGAAGGTCTCATCTTCTGTAATGTCTTCCTGCTGAACAGGGGTGTAGAGATGTCCCTACCAATGGGTCAATATTGGTCAGTTGGGGAATGTATAGAGGAGTTACAAAAGGGGGAGGCAGCTGAATCCAACACAGTCAACATCGATGAACCTCCTTGAGTAGAAAGGATCCACTGTTAGCTGGAAGTTATGGCAGTGAAGAAGTCTGGACACTGCTGAGGCCACTGGGAACTCCGTAAGCAAGGTATCAGGCCAACAGTTCCAAGGGGTTTTATGGCTCCAGGTTTCATAAAGCCAACCTCAGTTCCTTAAAACTGTTTGGTCATATCTGAGTCTATGCATGTCTCTTTCAAATATGACATTCCAGTCAAAGCCTTGGTAAAATAACCAATGTTTCCAATGTGTCCTGAGACACTGGTGGGGAAATCTGGAGTGGGTGGTGTTAGGTCCAGGAGGTGCTCCTCTTGCTCCTTGACAGTGAGGGGAGGAGCCATGGTGCCTGAGACACAATTTTCCACTGAAGCTCAGAGTCCAGATGTAAGACTCAAAGCCCCACGTTCAGGCACCATATGATGGGGTTTTGGGATACAGGCGAGGTTCAATGGGGTGGAGTCCGGAGCCGACAACTAAGAAAGAATTCTTGAGACGTCTTTGGTGCAAAATGGTGGTTTACTAAAGCACAGGGACGGGACCCGTGGGCAGAAAGAGCTGCTGCCTCTTCTTTTGTCCCTTTTAATAGTTATATAATTTTAGCAGTTTGTCCATTTTGTTGAAATTTTCAATATTGTCAAAAGCTATTTCATAATACCCTCTTACCATCTATTTAATGTCCGTGGCATCAATAATTGTATCCCCCTTTTCTTAATATTGTTTATGTGTCCCTTCTCTCATTTTTAAATTAATCAGGTAAACCAAAGTTTTGTCAATTTAACTTTCCTTTTGAAAGAATTAACTTTTGTTTTTGTATCTTCCCTAGTACATGTTTATTTTCTATTTCACCACTTTCTTCTCGTGTCTTTATTATATCCTGCTTCTATTTTATTGGTGTTTGCTCTGCTTTTGTTTTATAATATCTTTAAGATGGATAATTGGTTCGTTAATTTTTTAGTTTTTCTTCTTTTTTAATATAAACATTATGAAAATGCATTTACCTATATATTCTTCTTTATCTATTTTCCACAAGATTTTTTAGTATAATTTATCTTTGTTACTTTACTATTCAGTTCTAAATAGAAAATAACTTTTTTGCATAACATTTTCTTTGATCTATATGTTCTCTAGACATAAACTTCTTAATTTCCAAATATTTAGAGTTTTCCTAGAGATAATTTTTGGTACTGATTTCTAGATTAATTGCGTTGTGAGAAAGTAAATGATGTTAATCCTTTATAAATTTATAAGTCTTATTGTATATCCCACTTGAAATATATTTAGGGTCACTTTAGATTGAAGTAAATTGAAACATCAATGCTAACGGAGAGTGACAGAGCATTCACTTTGGTACACTGTTCACATAGAACCTTTTTTTCCCATTATTTCAATCTTAATAACCTTTCGAATACCTTAGCCCTCTGTGCAGAAAAGCCGAATAATATTTCAAAGGTTTTCCTCTTCTACGTGATACAAAATGAGAAAACATTTGACTTCACTCAGGCATTTTAAATGTGGAATTAATCAGGAAAATGTAAGAATAGCACAAGGATGAGGGTTTTGCTCTGCCCTTCATGTCACACCTTCACTTTTGGTTGCGTCCATGCTATAAAAGTTGTAAAGACACACACAAATGCAAACACAGATGATCACAAATGATGGGTTAATGGGTCATCATATGAGACATCAAAACTTCCTAAGAAAAGCAGTTAGATTTCAATACCATCTTGCAGAATTCTAGTCTTCAGAAAATAAAAAAATAGTTATTCATATAGGAAGGAAAGGTTTTTACTCAACTTCAGGATTTTCAAGCAGGAAAACTGTAAGTTTACTTCCTGATTTGTCCCTGGGTTCACTGGCTGCAGGAATTACAGGTACATTTTCTGGGTTTAAAATCTCCAGCAGTCTTTCAAATTCTTGCTAAGACTCAGATTAGTATACAGAGGATGAGAGAGAGGTACTCCAGAGGTAGGTCTCACACAGCCAGACATGGACTAATCATCTATTTTAACTGCCAAAACAAGAACAATTAAACCAATTTTTTTAGGTTAAAATCTGCATCTCCTAAAATACCACAATAGAGACAGTAAAAATAAGGCATTTAAAAAGGAAAAAAAAAAACATTTCTTTGTCTTATTAAACCATTTATACTTTTGGCTGGCATTCTCATAAACATCAATTTCACATCCGAATTCCAGTCAAGAAAAATGTTCTACCCATTCGACACAAGTTTCTTTAGAAGACCGAAGGAAGATGAACACTAAAGAAAGATTTAGAAGCTCTGATTTATCAGCTGAGTGGAATTGGATCTTTTCATCAGCTTGTGTCTGATGATGTGCATGAAGAAAATAGTAGTGATCATTTGTGGAAGAAGAGATTTTCCTTTCACTCACCCTCATGTAGAAACAGTTTGGTGGAACATAGAACAGGCTCCATTCACAGCGTACAAACCCATTCCTTATTCTCCAACTTAGACCTATGTTTAATCTTCTATTTTAAGCAGAGACAAAGAAACATTAAAACACAAAACAGGATATTGAAGGATAATTTTTTTCATATGTTTGTTTGTGTGCATGTGTGTTTCTTGTATACCATCCCTTCTCAGTTACCTGTTTCAAGTGATTTTGAGATTCATCAACAGAAACATTTGTACTAAGTATAAAGGTGTTGACCTTCTATGATCTCACGTCATGAGTCTCAAGGTATTTTTACTTCCTGGGATGATCTATGCTCTACATAGTCCAAACATTGTAGATAAAAGCTGTATTTCGGTGGCTAGCATGGAGAATTACTAGAAGTACAAACATCACCATAGTTCTCCCAAGTGTATACTATAATAATTGGCTACAGACTACGCACTAACAAGTGTTCTATTATCCTGAAATTGGGGAAATGAAAAACTCAGCTGCTATCAGTTCCACATTTGGTGCCAGAGAGTTTACATTTCTGTGGCATCTGACTCTTTTCTAACTATTCCCTTCTTGGTTCTCTACTCAGCAAAATTGATTTTTCCTTGCACTCCATAAGAATTAGAGCTATCAATGTTGGTGAGTTTCCTGTAGTTTATTTTGAAGCCAAACAAGCTAATTAAATCTATTTCATTGACTTAAGGTTGATGGAAAGTGCTGGAAAAGGCCATGGCTGACCATGTTGATTTATTTTTAAACTCCAGCAAGTGGTTGTTTTCTGTTCCAAATAGATATCCGGGAGGAAAATGAACTCATCCCACTCATTTATAAAATTCTTGGGCTTGAGGTGAAGCTATCTCAGACAAATTAATAGATCCCTTCATGGATGTTGTTCTTTATTTCCCTAAAGAAAAACACCTAACATTCCAGAATTGTTAGACAGAAATCCGAAAAATTATGCCAGTGAGTTCAAGGCCATTGGCTCCTTCCCTCTACACATTTTTTTAAAATTTCATTTTCTATTTCATTATCAAGGACTGTACCCCAGATCAACTAGTCTTCCCAGAAAAGTGCCTATTCCTTCAAAGTTTAGCAAAAAAATCAAAAGTTTTGATAGATAAGCACATGTTGATCAAAGATGAGTCATATCACAATTTTTCAAGGATTTAAAAGTGTCTATTACATTAAGAGTTATGTACTTGTGATGCTAGAAGAAGAAAAAAGATAAAATTACAGTGGCCTGTAACCTAAGCAAACTTAGGTTGATTTACTTGGTCCTATGTACCAAAACATAAAGATATAAAGTATCAAATGGGTCATAAAGTAGAAAACAGTCTATTTAAGAATGATGTGTGCAGTTACACAAATGTTCAGATAAATGGGAGCAGAATGGGAAGAGTCTGGGAAGAAGAATCAAGGGATGAAGTGGTTCAGGGGAGGGGCTGTGAAGGGCAAGAAAGGACATCGTATGTTTGAGAAGATACTGATCAGATGAGTTGGAATGGAAGGGAACTTGTGCTTGGTAAGAGTTGTACTTGGTAAGTTCATTGCCTCCACATTGTGGAAGGGCAGGAAAAATGTTTAGAAAATTGTCGTTTTATCCTGATGAAACTGAAGAGACATTTCAGGCTTTTGAATAGGCAGTGTGATGTGTGAAACAGTATTTAGGAAATTTCTTAGAAGAGTCTGCAAGGTGGATCACAAAGTGACTGCTCACAGTGTACATCAAAACATGTCACTCTGTTACCCCAAACCCTCCAGTACTTCTTATTTTGATTAGAATCTAGTCTGAACTCCTCATATAACCTACTAGGCTGGGCCTCGGCTGTCTTCAAGCTCCCGTGTTGCTCTGCCCCTCAGTCATCTTGCCCTACACCTGCTCTCTCCCTATCTCTAGATGGCCAAGCTTATTCTTACCTCTCATCCTTGTCCTTCTTTTGCATGGCTAGGAAAGCCCTTCCCCATGTCTGTATTTAGCCACTTTTGTCCCATCAGTCAGGGTTCATCTCAAATTGCTTCCTGTTGGAGAGAAATTTCATGACTATGTTATCTAATTTTGTCTGCCTCCCCTCCAGTCCCTCCCTGCTACCCTGTGTGCACTTAGGATGACCTAAGACTTTATATTTACTTACTTGTTTGTTTGTAGTCCGTGTCCTCTAGATGGGTTGTAAGGTCCATAAAAAATGGGATTTGTGTCTGTCTTTGTTCATTGCTTTATACCTAATGCCTAGGACAGTGCCTGGAACACATGCTCAGTAAGTATGGGTTAAGTGCCTCAATGCACTGGAAAAGGGTGAGACTGTAATTCAAGACCACAAGGTCTCCCATTTATAGCAAAGCAGGGCCAAAATATAGAGCTCAGGCCCTGGAAGCCCACCTAGCCCACACCCACAAGGCCCACGGCACCATAATAAAATATTTGATGATCCAGATATCCAAGACCCAGCTTCATGAGCTGGCCAACAAATGCAGATAATGGTCTTATTGTTTACAGGCCCCTTTGAAAGAAAATGGGATGGATTCAGAAGGCAATATCTTTTGTTACAGAAGTCATTGCCATGGAAACATGCATTTCTGTGAACAATTACATTTGGTTCAAACTATAAAATTAATACTGTAGTTGTAACTTGTGGATGCACAGCTTGGCATGAATATGCTCTCTTATTAATTCCCTAAATTACTTATAATCTTTGATTATCTTCTCATGAGACTTCATTTTTATATTTTAAATATTAATGATACTAAACTGGGACTATTTCATTAAACATTTTGAAAAGAATTTGAGAGCACTTATAGTTCTAAACCACACGCATTTCCACATACTATAAATCAGAAAACAAAATAAAACCAAAAAAGCTTGCTAATGTTGAGTGAAATCACATAAACTCAAACCTCACACATGCTCTCAAACTCTTTTCATTTTAACTATACTGGGCCATGAAAAGTACATAAAAATCAACGATGAACAAATGAAGGTTTAGTTTTTCAAATTATTAATGGGATTAGTTGTAAACTTATTTTCAAATATTTGAGGTTAGATATAAACTCTCTTAACAAACATTCCCTGCTCTTTATAGATTGGGTAACTAAATATTTACAAAATCAAAATGTACTTTTGAATATGATGAAGGAAAGTAATTTTAGAAAAAAAATGTGCAAGGTTTTAATCAGAAATTGGAATACAGTAAGAACACAACTGGAATACAATAAGAATACAAGTCTCATTGTATTATATTCTTTTGCAATGCTAACGCATTTCAATACAGAGATACACATCAAATCTGCTACTGTGCATGTGAATAGAGTTTAGCAGGCGTGTCTGGTTGTTGAGTGGCTGAGATTCACATTGCCAGAGACAGCTGATGTTACTGAACTTCTCCAACAAGAATGGTACATATTGTACACATGAAACTAATATAACACTGTATGTTAACCACACTGGAATTTAAAAACAAAAGAATCTATAGAGATAAATATCTGAATCACACACACAAAAAAGCAAACAAGAATGGTACAATCTAGATTAGTGGTTTGCAAAGAATATGATAAAATCCCTTAAAAATGCTCCAGGAAGTATGGAAACTGATCCAAAATCTAAAGTAAGATAGTTTGATTTTGTGTGAGAGTCCCTGGCAGCAGAGGGGGGAAATAAAAAGAGAGAGAGAAAGAAAGTTGTTTATTTTGAGTCACTAACCTCTGGAAACACTAATAATAGCCTGTGGGCAGCGGAATGAACAGAGAAAATTGTTGCTGCCACGAATGCCAACTCGAATAAGATGTGGCACAGTTGGATCCCTTAGCCTTCAGCCACAGAAAGGAAGGCCACCCACAAGCACTGGCCAGAAAGAAAGAAGGAAAGGGAAGAAAAATCCCAGAATATCTTACTAAGAAAAGGCCATAACTGATACTCGGGCTTTGTCCCTATTTCTCTCAATACCTACACCAGGAGTGTTCAGTGTCAGCTTCAGTATATTTCTCTTGCTGCAGGACTAAATGCAAGGATTGGGTGTCCAAAGTGCAGAGTAAAATAGCATAGTCTGGAGGGGTTGTTCTGTGGAAATACAGGTGAGCCGTTGTGGGCAACAGTTTTAGTCTTTGATGTGATTTAAAGGAAAAACTATGGAAAGCACTGATTCGATTTGTATTAATTTGGAATATGCACCAATCAGAATTAGCATGAGACAAAAGGAAGCCGGGACCATCAGGGGAGGCATCCCCGGGAGTGAGAGCATGCCCAGCAATATCACTTATCCTGGGAGCACCTGTTGCAGACGCCCTTCTGTCTTAGCTCGGACCCTGCAGAGGACAGCATCAATCAGCAAGCACATCTCTTGTGCGTTCACTGGCGTCCAAGTGAGTCAGCGAAGGAACACGAGGGAAGAGCCCAGAATGTCTGGACCTTCTGGTCCACATTGAGGTGTTTGTGGCCGGTTGGGTTTTGGTTTGACTCCTTCAGCTGTCAGTTCTGCAGGGGGAAAGGCCCAGACCTCTCAGTAGCAGATTTCAACTTCTTGTTTTACAATAATTTTGCAAGGGAGAAATGGATCTTTATAAAGGAGGAGGAAATACCATCAAGCCTTCGACACTGTTTTCCCTCCCACAGGGGACACAAGCTTTCTCATGACATTTCATGAGTTCAGTTATGGCCACCTGAAGCAGAGACACATTTGTCATAGTACATTTGCCCTCAAGTATTAGTTGGCCAGAAAAAAAACATCTGCATGAAAACCAAACTAACTTAGTTCAGGGAGAGATTTTAAATAGGTCAATGCAGTTCTGGGCATCCTTCTATATTCTAATGTCTATATATATGAAATATATATATATAGGAAATATGTACATTTCAGAATGTCATCTAAATGTATTTCTTTTTTTAAATTTTATTTTATTATGTTATGTTAGTCACCATACAATACATCATAAATGTATTTCTTGCATGACAGCATGTAAATCCATGGAAAGAGGGAGAAAAAGGAAAATATTAATATTATGTTATCTATAATAATTCACTCTATGTGATTACTAGTCCAATTTGGTCATAAAATGCCATAAGTTCAGGCACCTGGGTGGCTCAGTCGTTAAGCGTCTGCCTTTGGCTCAGGTCGTGATCCCAGTGTCCTGGGATCGAGCCCCACATCGGGCTCCCTGCTCAGCGGGAAGCCTGCTTCTCCCTCTCCCACTCCCCCTACTTGTGTTCCCTCTCTCGCTGTGTCTCTCTCTGTCAAATAAATAAAATCTTTTAAAAAATACCATAAGTTCAAATAAGATACACTAAAATTATCAGGGTGCCACCAAATGTTGTGGCAGCTTCTCAGTCCCACCCAAAGTGAACGCTCTGTGTCATGTGTTGGTAACTGCCTAGATCATTAAGTCAATTCCAACTACACTGAGATTGAAAATTATAACATGGAAGATGAGGATGTGTGCTCATGTACCTGAAAGCTATAGCCCTGCCCACATGCTGTACACATGGGTACCGCCTGTACCTTGAACAAGGGGCACTGGCTGCCCTGGGGAGGAGGCGCAAAACCAGCCTGATGTCCCTGGTTACGCCATGGCCCCTGCATAAGACTGCATTCTCCAGAGCATGAGATGCTTTGTTCCAGTGTATATAGCACATGTTGGCTGGTGGTGGTCCTGAATTTAGGTTGTAATGTTAGAATCATTAAAAAAACAAAAAACAAAAAACAGTGTTCTTTAAAGTTTCATTTTAAAAAAAAGTCTGCACTCAGTTTGACCATGAGGATGACCTGAATTTACCCATTAACTATAATGATTATGAAGATCTCTTCTTAGACTACAAAAACAACCTCTTTCAAATGATGTTGAAGTTATAATTTATCTCCCTAACCCGGAGAAAACAGTAGCACCGGTATTTTTGACTTTTGGTTCTATTAACTCTTACACTAATAGTCTGTAATGTATTTATAAGTTTACTTCATGATTTCCTGACTTCTAATGTTCACCTAAGTCAGTGAGTAGAAAAGATAATGAATTTATTCTTGTAATGGTGAAAAACTCCTGTTTTCAAATTTGAAATAGCTGAACAATGAAAACTTTCAAAGTATTGCCGTTGGAAGTGTTTCATTCATAGCTTAAATGTATAATTCATTTACATATACAATAGCCAGTTTATGAAATAGACAAAATGAGAAAAAAAAGCTTATATTTCAGAATTTTTAGTGGTAGTTTTTTTAACATACAAAGAACCTAAATAAATATAAGAAAGCTATGACCATTCTATTGCTTAGCAGTTTTAAACTTTCAAACTTTTACTCCTTTTACTTATTTTCAGAATTATTGAATACCTTTGTACACTTGCGATGAGTGCTTTTGTCATGACATGATACAAGGTAAAAAATGCAAGCTATGACTGATGATTAAAAAAAAATCTTTAACAAATGTGCCTTAAGTTGGGTTTGCTATGGAAAAGCTATAAAATCTTTATATACATAAAACTTCTATGTATATAAATAATTCTTTTATATAGTTTCCATTGAAACTAACTTTGGAGTAGGAGAGTTGTGGATATTTCAAAAGTTACTTATAAAAATGATTTCCAATATGTTAAATGGTTTACAACCTTCCTAAATTTCATATTGTCATCTACTATGTAGAAGAAAAACTCTAAAAATAATCAATAAATTAAAAAATAAGGAATAAATATTTTTGTATTAAAAAAAAAACATGTCATAAAAGTTAATAGCCAGATAAACCCTTGGCAGGGTTCGCTGTAGAATGAAACTTTAGGGAAATTGAATTGATACCACAAATATGTTTACAGGGTATTATTTTGTTCCAATGTTACATAAATTCTGCAAATCTAAAACAGAAAGTTTATGTAACAGATGCCAAGTCAATCTCTGTATGTGCTTCTTTCCTTGTTACTTGGGAAATGATGTGCTCTGCCTAATGATGCTGAAAATCACTCCAAGGACACAAAGCCAAATATGCAGAAGACCCATTGCATGATGTAATTTGCAAACCATCAGTTATTTCCAGTGTACGGCATGAAATTTTAATGGGCTAGCAGTACAGAGAGTGATTTGTGGAGCACACTCTTAAAGACTTTAACACAAGACTACAGTACTCCAACACTCAGAGTATAAGTAGCTGTTAAGCAAATACCAGTGGGTATGATGGGTAAATAACCACTACTTAGTGAGTTCCACAGTGAGTCTTTGACATAGAGATAATAGGGTGATTGAGGACAATGAACAAGCCAGTGGTATTTTCAATGTGTGTGCTAGACACCTTTCAGCACAGACTAATACATACTTGAAGAACTCATTTGCCAACCAGTAAATATAGTAATAAGTTAGGGGCATTCTTTCAAATTAAATTATAGCCTTCATGAACATTGATGTAATCTTTAAATTACATCTAGGAATATCATTTTTAGCTCAGGTAGCAAAGTTGATTTTGAGATTTTGGCTGTCTTCATAATCACAAAAACTGAAATCATTCAGAGGATCATGTTGCAGATTTAGGCACATTTTCCAAAGGAGTGGTTTTTCCTTTCTTTCCCATAGAACACATAAAACTAAAAACAATTCCACAGTCCTTTCACAATCTGAGCAACTTCCTAACTGTCTGGCCATCACTATACTGATGGTCTCAGGCTCATGACGGTTCAGCTTACAATGTTCAACATTGCATTGGTGCAAAAGCAATACACGTTCAGCAGAAACTGTACTTGGAATTCTGAATTTTGACCTTTTCCCAGGCTAGCGATGTATGGGATAATCTTCTCAATACATACGTCACATGAGGTATTCAATATTTTATTATCAAATAGGCTTGTGTTAGATGATTTTGCCCTACTGTAGGATAATGTGAATGTTCTGAGCATGGGTAAGGTGGGATGGCTAAGCTAGGATGTTCCGTAGGTTAGGTGCATTACATGCATTTTCCACTTAAATATTTGCAACTCCATCATAAGTCAAGGACATCTGTAAAAGTATTTACTATGAAGTTCATGCAAGTAAATTTATTGATTATGCTTTAAGGATAGCTTGTCACAGTGTATTTATTTTGCTACTAGCTGTCTTTTAAGAAGACAAAAATAACTTTTGTGAACCATAGAATACTGGGTTTAATCTTTGTGAAGATGTCACTTCTGCTACGAATACAAGTAAATTTGACTACCTATTGCTGTAAAGTCAACATATTCATCTTTGGGGGAAATGGGAGTGAGAAAAGAGTAGACAAGACTAGATGAGCCAAATTTTAGAAGTTTTGAAGCAAAGGAGAAAATACTCCTGCATAAAAATAGATATTGATAGAGAATATATGCAAACTTTTAGATCTTTCATGCTTGAGTCATGATTAATTACATTCTTTAAGGTATTATATTTATATATTTCTTCTATTATTCATATTTTGTATATTATGGCCTAGGTAATTTACATATTTACCAATTAGGATGTTGGCATAAACCCAAACTATTTTCTGAGGGAAAGACTGACCTTGTCTTCAGGTACTCACTTTGATAAATTCTATAGGGAATTAAAAAAGTAATCTGTTCAGATACCAGTCAATTTGTCTTCTTAACTTAAAAAAAATGAACTCATGTCCTTTTAAATCTTACCACCCTTCAAGTTCAACACCAAGGACAATAGATCTGTTCTTAATTAAAACCATATAAAAATTGTATTGCAGGCACTTGTTAGAAAATACAACCCAAAATGTGCGGCTGCCTAAACTTAACAAAAGTTTGAAAATACTCATGGAGTATTGCTTGCAGGATATATAAAATATTAAATTAAATTTCCAAAATGTTAAATTAAAAAACATTAAATTTTATCATTGCATAAAACTGGTTCACCAGAGACAAGAGAACCTAGTAGATTACACTGCTCCTTGAAAACTTATATAACCAGTTTTTACTAGAGAATTTCACATTGCCATTATGCCACACTAAACTGCATTTTATTGTGGAGCTGTTTCTGAGGACAGTGACCACTATATGACATTACTTTGGCTTTGTGAGAATCCATAGGAGAAATTTCTCTTAAGATGCCATATTACAAATACCTACTTTCTTCTTAGAAAAAAAAAAACAAACAAACCTATGAGAAAGGGTTCAATCTTATATATGATATTCTTATTCTTTCTTTGCACTATTTGAAAGCTTAGAGCCAAATTTGAATCCTGTCTCTACAAAATGTATAAATTAATTTTACTTCTTACATTATCCAATTTTCTCTTCCAATTTACCTGTGACATGATTACCTCGTGTTTCTTCCTATAATATATATTTTTGTAAACCACTTTGAATTGGTCTTTTAATTTTTCTTCTAGGTTACTGGAACTCTTTAAGGTACAAAGTATTGCACATTAGTGGGTGATATAATCACATCAGAATTTTAGAAAAATATTATTGTGATAATAAGAGAAGCAGGTTGGGGATAAAGGCGTGAGAAGACATGATAGACAACAACAATTTAATCTAGTGAATTAAAAAAGGAATTCAGAGAGGAGAAAACAGACGTTAGAAAAGTTCATGAGACAGAAGTCTGTTTTTGTCACCAGTTGGATGTGTTTACTTGGGATAAATTAAATGAAGGAAGTAAACTTTGGTTTCTGCTCCGGAAAATCTGGTGGATGGTAGATCAGGGACATAGAGAAGCAGATGTGGGAAGCACATTCTGAGTTTAGGATACTCTGGAATATGTTGGTAAATATATTCATTGGAAAGTTGGGGATACGGAATAGGCATGCAGGGGCGAGGCATTCTGAGGACAGATATAAATATAAATACAGACATACCACCATATGACTACGAATTGAAGTTATTTTTTTAACTTTTTGTTTGAATTCCAGTTAATTAACATACAGGGTGATATGAGTTCAGGTGTACAATTTAGTGATTCAACACCTGGTGCTCATCACAGGTGCACTCCTGAATCGCCATCAGCTATTTCACCCATCCCCCCACCATCTCCCCTCTGGTCACCATCAGTTGTTCTCTATACTTAAGAGTCCGTTTCTTGGTTTGCCTCTTTTCTCCCCCTATGTTCATTTGTTTTATTTCTTAAATTCCACATATGAGTGAAATCATATGTTATTTGTCTTTCTCTGACTGACTGATTTTGCTTAGCATAATACTCTCCAGCTCTACCTATGTCACTGCAAATGGCAAGATTTCATTCTTTTTGATGGCTGAGTAATATTCCATATATATACATATATGTGTGTGTGGTATATATATATATATATATATATATATATATATATATATATATACATGCACACCACCTCTTCTTTATCCATTCATCAATCAATGGACACTTGGGCTCTTTCCATAATTTGGCTATTGTAGATAATGCTGTTATAAACATCAGGGTGCATGTATCCCTTTGAATTAATGTTTTGTATCCTTTGGGAAAATACCTAGTAGTGCAATTGCTGGGTCTTGGGTAGTTACATTTTTAACTTTTTGAGGAACCTCTATACTGTTTTCCAGAGTGGCTGCATGCACCAGTTTCCATTCCCACCAAAAGTGCATGAGGGTTCCCCTTTCTCCACATCCTCATCAAAACCTGTTGTTTCCTGTGCTGTTAATTTTAGCCATTTGACTGCTGTGAGGTGTTATCTTATTGTAGTTTTGACTTGCATTTCCCTGGTCATGAGTGATGCATTTAAATGCATTTCCCTGGTCATGAGTAAGTTGCTTAAATGTTTTCATGTGTCTGTTGGCCATCTGTATGTCTTCTAGGTAAAATGTCTATTCATGTCTTCTGCCCATTTTTTAATTGACTTATTTGTGTTTTGGGTGTTGTGTAAGTTCTTTATATATTTTGGATACTAACTCTTTATCAGATATGTCACTTACAAGTATCCTCTCCCATTCTGCAGGTTGCCTTTTAGTTTTGTTGATGCGTTCCCTTGCTATGCAGAAGCTTTTTATTTTGATGAAGCCCCAATAGTTTAGTTCTACTTTTGTTTCCCTCGCCTCAGGAGACATATCTAGTAAGAATTTTTGATACTGGAAGAGACTGTCCATGGAGAACAAGTAGAATTAGTGGTGTACTATGTTTTGGTGAAAATTGATATTTAAGGGATTAGTAGACAAAGCAGACTATATAATGAAAAGAAAAAAAGGACCAAAGAAGGAAAGAGTCTAGACAAAATTAAGTTTCAAGAAGTAAAGGGTTTTAAAAGTATGTCACCTAGTAGACGAAAGTTCAAGTAGGAGGAAAGATGGGTGGGGTCTGTATGGTAACTAGAAGATGGTGGGTGGCCTGGACTGCAGTGCTTTCATGGATTGGTGAGGAGGAAAGACTGATTACATGGATCTGAAGACTAACTAGGCATTCAGTTCATTTGTTTACACAACCACTGTAGGACAATTCTAAGACTGGACAGAGATCAACATAAATAAGAAAACCTCTGACCTGTATAACATGAAGATAAATGCAAAATTCCCCAATAAGATCATGTTGGATCCATTTAAAAAATATGCTATGACTTACTTAAGATCCCTTTAAAGTATAATCTCTTTGTACTTATTAATCAAACACTGCATACAGTAGGTCAAAGGAGAAAAGTTGCATTAATTCGTTTCAAGAAGACTTTAGAAAAATTCACCATTTTTCTCTCATAAAACTTCTGAGTAAATCTGAATGAACTAAGATTTGAAGGGAAACTTTTTAACACAAAAGGGATAATTTGTCCAAAAGCTCAATAGTTCAATATAATATTTAAAAGCAAACATAACCTTTCTGATTTTATAAAATGAAATCATTGAAATAACACAATAGACATTGATAAAGAAAGGCAAATATAATTCTGCTTTCTGGAAACACTGTCATTGTCTCAAATAAAGAAGGCTTAATGCTTGCTTTCTACAGAGGCACCATTGGTTGCCATCTAATCTTGGGGTAAACAGTTACGTTCATATTTTCCTGGCTAGATCTTGAAGGCTTAATATCATTGTCTTCTATTATCACTCCAGCTTCATGGTTTCTTTTCTCCAAGAACTTATTTTAATCATTTAAAACATAAGGAGACTATCTTACAGAAACTCTTGGACTGTAATTTACTTTTATATTATTCAAAAAATTTAAGGTTTTATTTTGCCATCTATTATGTACTATCTTTTCATGAAAGAATATGCATGTGATTGTGTGGATGAGTGGGGGTATTCTATAATTCTGTTATCACTATGAAATCTGATTGGTATTGGCATAGAATTTTATCACAGTCAATGTGAAGACCTTAAGAGGGAAATACCTGACATAATAGTCTTTGCCCTTTGTATGCTATCTATTCTTGCTGATTTTAATAAAACATGTGAGAAAGATATAAGAAATATGTTTGACAGGTCTAGGAGTATTTTAACAAATGCACACACTTTAATTAGTTAAGATTTTCTCTCACTTTCTCAGTGTTAACATTTTTCTGTTTGTAAACTGCCATGAAGATCCATGATGTGAGGATTTTTGCAAGTATGCTGAGATAGGCTGTCAGGCATTTTTGTTGCCTGGATGGCAAAGGGGCAGTTGCTGAGTAGCACTAGTAAATAGACCCTGAGCCTTGTGGTCATGGTGTGTGGGCTCAGGTGTCCTATTGCACTAGTTGTAAGGTGTGTGACTTTGAGTAAGTTGCTTAAATGTTTTGTGCCTCAATTTCCTCATCCATAAAAGGGATGACAGTATCTACCTTTCAGATTTGTTGTGAATATTGATATGTGATATATATATTAATTTATATATATAAGATTAATTGATATATACAAGGTTATACACACATGCAGACACATAGTTTTAAATAAGGCTTTAATAAGCACTAATAAATTATCTACTCTAAATGTTGATTCAATCTAAGTTCAGATTTTTGATTTTGATGGAAATGAAAAATTGAACAAAATGTTTGGTGATCTAAAAAGATAATCAGTCCTTTGCCAATTTCCCAAGGCATTGCTTGTGTGGTGACCATTGCCCCATTGTAGATTTCTCATGAAGGGGTTGTGATGCATGCCGTCCCTTAAGATTTGAGTGTTTACAACTGATTTACTATATGTTGACAGATGCATGACCACTTGGCTGGACATAAAATCCTAGCAATGCATTCTTTCCTTGAGTTCCTTGAAACGTTTGTCTTCTGTTTTCTTTGTAAGTTACTCTCAAGGTAATACCAACATTACTTTCTGTCCTTTCCTCTCTTTTTTTTTAAGATTTTATTTATTTATTTATTTGAGAGAGAGAGAGTGAGCACAAGCAGATGGAGAGGGAGAGAGAGAGAAGCAGGCTCCCTACTTGAGCAGTGAGTCAGACTCAGGGCTGGATCCCAGGACCCTGGGATCATGACCTGAGTCAAAAGCAGATGCTTAACCAACTGAGCCACCCAGTGCCCCACTTTCTATCCTTTCTAAATGACTTCATGATACCTTGAAGCCTAAAGAATTTTCATTTTTGCTACATATTTTAAAATTCAATCCTTTTATTAAGATCAGTTTTAGAATTAACCTTTCTAGGTGAATTTTTTCCAGGTGAATATGATGACCTTTTGGTGTATATTATGGCATTTATTTCCTAGAAATTATCTTAGATTATAAGTATAAACATTCTTTTTGTTCTAAAAATTTGTTGAACCCCTTTGCAATAAATTTCTACCCCACCATTCCCATACATAAAAAGCTATTGTCATGACATTTCTGCCTTTTCTAAAGTTTTGTATAAATGGAATTATAAAGTATGTGACATTTTGATTTGCAACGACGTGGAAGGAACTGGAGGGTGTTATGCTGAGTGAAATAAGTCAATCAGAGAAAGACATGTATCATATGACCTCACTGATATGAGGAATTCTTAATCTCAGGAAATAAACTGAGGGTTGCTGGAGTGGTGGGGGGTGGGAAGGATGGGGTGGCTGGGTGACGGACATTGGGGAGGGTATGTGCTATGGTGAGCGCTGTGAATTGCGCAAGACTGTTGAATCACAGATCTGTACCTCTGAAACAAATAATGCAATATATGTTAAAAAAAAAAAGAAGATAGCAGGAGGGGAAGAATGAAGGGTAGTAAATCGGAGGGGGAGACGAACCATGAGAGACAATGGACTCTGAAAAACAAACTGAGGGTTCTAGAGGGGAGGGGGGTGGGGGGATGGGTTAGCCTGGTGATGGGTATTTTTTTTTAAAGATGTTATTTATTTATATGACAGAGAGAGACAGAGAGAGCAGGAACACAAGCAGGGGGAGTGGGAGAGGGAGAAGCAGTCTTCCAGCGGAGCAGGGAGCCCGATGTGGGACTCGATCCCAGGACCCTGGGATCATGACCTGAGCCGAAGGCAGACGCTTAACGACTGAGCCACCCAGGCGCCCTTGGTGATGGGTATTAAAGAGGGCACATTCTGCGTGGAGCGCTGGGTGTTATGCACAAACAATGAATCATGGAACACTACATCAAAAACTAATGATGTAATGTATGATAATTAACATAACAATAAAAATTTAAAGAATAAAAGTACATGGCATTTTGTATTTGACTTCTTTCATTTCACATAAATGTTTTTGAGATTCATTGATTTTAGATAATAAAAAAGTAAAATGAAATGGACCAGATAATTTCAAGTAATGTTAAAGGTTATAAAGAAAATAAAACAAGTTTAAAATCAGAGAATGTCTTTCTCACCACAGAAAAGACTAGGGTTTACTTCACACTAGAGATCTGAGTAAACCTTTCTGAAGTAGTGACATTTATGTGGAGACATAAATAAGAAATAGAATGTCGGGGCGCCTGGGTGGCTCAGTCTATTAAGTGTCTGACTCTTGATTTTGGCTCAGGTCATGATCTCAGGGTTGTGATACTGAGCCCCACATTGGGCTCCATGCTGAATGTGGCACCTGCTTAAGATTCTCTATCTTCTCTTCCTCTGCCCCTCCCCCTGCTCACTCTCTCTCAAAAAAAAAAAAAAGTAGAACGTCAAGTGAAAAACTGAGAACAGAATATTTCAGATAAAAGTAACTAAGTACGAAGATTGTGAGTCAAGAACAAGGAATAAAAAGCAGGCCACAGTGGCTGGAGTATAATCAAACAGATGGAGGTGCAATTAGAAGAAAATGCAATTAGAGCAGGAGACCAGGGCTTTCAAGAGGCATTAGAGACTATGGTATGGAATTTGGATTTTATGGGGTGCAACTGGAAGATTTTAAGTGGAAGGAGAGGAATGATCAGATTTATGTTTTATAAAACTGGTCAAGAATAGAAGCAAAGACTCTAGTTAGGCAACTGCTGAAATTGCCAAGGCAGAGTTCATGGCAGTTTTGACTGAGATAATTGTGTAATGTGAAGGCAGAGTGGACAGTATTTTCTGATGTATTAGATTTGGAGAGTAAGGAAAAACAAACAAACAGGAATTAAGATATCTTACAAGTTTTGGCTTGGGCAACCATGTAGATGAGAATAGCTGGGGAAGAAACACTTGTTTTCTTTTGGCCAAGTTATGTTTGATATCCAAGTGGAGAGAAGTTAAAAAAAAAGATGTACTCTTTACAGAAATATCGTTTTATTTATGTCTATCAGATAAGAAAGAATTATTTTTTAGAAAAACAATTTTTAAATACAATTAATAACTGAGCCAAATTTTTCTGCTATTTGTAATTATTTTTCTACTAATAGCTATAGTGAGAAAGATACTTATAATAACTGTGGGGCAGGTTTCATGCTTACTTTCAAAGGCATCCTAAGGTATGTACATTGCCTACTAGGTACCCAGAGAACATGAGCAGGAAAATCCCAGTTATTTAGGAATTCTTGTTTTATTGACAAAAAATCAGAGCTTCCTAAAGGGAAAATTGATAAGAAAAATTAGTTTTCACCACCTGAGTAAATTTTTTATGCATGCTTTTTATGCATGCTACTTTGCTATAATAGATCTGAATTAGAAGTATAAGGTAATGTGCATTGTCTGTCTGAGCCTAAATCCAGTTCCAACACCCAACATCTTGAGTTGTTCCAAGACAACTCAAGAAAGTAAAGGTCTGGATTTTTTTTTTCTTCAGTTTCTACGGTGCCAGCTGTCTCTTTCACTGACCAAGACTCACAAGATGGGAAAATATCCAACATCATAAAAAGATCTTGATTTAGGGGCTAATGACCAGAGTCACAGGTGACACTAGGGTCTCCTTTATCTTTCTTGAAAATGTATTACTTTTCAGAATTATCTTGGATAATTTGATGCTAGGTGCTGCTAACAAAACAAAACAAATAACATCAAAAATAAGAGTAAGCAATAATTATTCCCTTGGAAGCTATCTCCATTGTGATGAGATGAAAGTTCTGCATTCATTAGCAGAATAACCCTAAATTAAAGAGTTAGGCCTTTAAAATTTAGTCTAATAGAGGGAAACTTGATAAAGAACATCTTCAATATTTATAGCTAACATTAAACTTAATGATGGGAAACTAGATGCTTTCCCACTAAGATTAGTAACAAATCAAGAATGTTGCCTCTCATCATCCCTTTCAACATTGCACTAACTAACGCAGTTAAGACATAAAAGGAAATAAAATGTATACAGATTGGAAAGGAAAAAAAATCATTTGTACATAACATGGTTAGAGAAAAATCCCAAAGAATCAGCAACGACAATAACAAACCATGGGAACAAAAGTGATTACACTAAGGTTGCAGGATATAAGATTAATATCCAAAAGTCAATTGGTTTTTTATAATAGCAATGAAAAACTAGGGGTCAAAATTCAAAATAATATCATTCACAGTAGCACCAAAAAAACTGAAGTACTTAGGTATAAATACAACAAAATATGTACAAGATCTATATGAGGAAAACTATAAAAATCTGATGAAATAAAAGATCTAAATAAGTGGACAGGTATTTCATGTTTCATAGATTAAAGAGATTATCATTAAGATGCCAGCTTTCTCAACTTGATACATAGATTCAACACAATCTCTATCAATATCTCAGCAAGTTATTTTGTGGATTTCAGCAAACTGATTCTAGCTTATATGGAAAAGCCAAGGAATCAAAATAGCCAGCAGAGTACTGAAGACCAAAGAGCAAAGTCAGAGGTATAATACCACCTGGCTTCAAGACATACTATAAGGTTTACAATAGTAAAGATAACGTGTTATGACAGAAATAATAGATTTTGCATGCATTTATTTTGACACTATTTTGTGATATATATTCCCTCAAAATAATGAAAATTGTTATCATTCTTACAAGTAAAAAAATAGTCTTCAAAAATGACTCTATAGAATTGGGGCCCATATGAAAACTACAGGCTTAATGCATTTTTTTTAATGAAGAAAGAAAAACGAAATCAAAATCTTACAAGTTTGAAATGAAAATGTTCCAGAGCTCATTCACATAGAGATATGGGAAATTTCCATCATAATCACAATGTTGTGTTTTCTGACAGATTGATTCTATAAAGTTAGACTTTATAGTGCTTTGAGAAACAATGTCAGGGGCGCCTGGGTGGCTCAGTTGGTTGAGCGACTGCCTTCGGCTCAGGTCATGATCCTGGAGTCCCGGGATCGAGTCCCACATCGGGCTCCCTGCTCAGTGAAGAGCCTGCTTCTCCCTCTAACCCTCCCCTCTCTCATGTGCTCTCTCTCTCTCTCATTCTCGCTCTCTCAAATAAATAAATAAATAAAATCTTTAAAAAAAAAAAGAGAGAAACAATGTCAAATATGCATTGCAAGAAATTGCTGAGTGAGTCCTTCATTGCAGTTTATCAAGTGCCATTTTTTCACCAAACTATCTACTCCCAAGTCTACAATCAATGAATGAAAACTTCCTTTAATAATTTATTTGCACTGTATATCAGACTATTTTGAACAGCCCCTGGCTTTCACCAATTACATAAACTATTGTCTATATTCCAATGCATCTGGTAGACATGTAATATAAATAAATAATGGAAGATTCAATAAGGTATAAATAAGCTAAGGAGACATAGTTCTTTCAGACTTGAAGTCTAGGTTTAAATTTTCCTTTCCTTGTTAATCTACAGAAACCTAGACACTAAATTTTAGAAAACAATTATATAAAGTAGTAATTATAGTACCAACCAGTGAGGTAGATCTCAAACCATCTGGTTTTCATGCCTACTTACACTCCTAAAAATTTTATTGAGAATCTCAAAGAGTCTTTTTTTTCATTTGTTTTATGTCATTTAACATATGAGGAATTAGAGAATATTAAAAATGATTGATAAATTTATTTCAAAATAACAATAATAAACTCCTTTATTATTTATATAAATAATTACATTTTCCAAAACAAAGATAGTTAAAGAAAGAAAGCAGTACTATTTTCCATTTTGCAAGTCTCTTTATTGTTTGGCTAAATAAAAGAGAGCTGGATTCTTATATCTGTTTCTACATTCAACCTATTACTATTTTGTACCTCAAAAAGCCTGTGAAAAACTCACTGCACGCTCATGTGAGAATGGGAAGGGAAAAGGCAAATATCCTTGTGTTTTTTATGAATACAGTTTTGACTTCAGCAACCCCTACAAAAGACTCATGGACAGCCAGTGGTCCCCAGGCCAAACTGCGTGAACTACTGAACTAAGCTTTATTGAATACTTATATTGTATAGTGAAGTGCTTCATGTGAATAATCTCATTTGAACATGAAGATGGAAATTGTGTCCGAAAAAGGAAGAGTGAAATTTGCAAGAGCCAAGTACAATAAATATACCCCCATACCCCGCTCTGGCCACTGTTTCATTTCTTTCTTTCTATTCAGATACAAAACATGAAAATGTGTTCTCTGCCTGACATTTTTACCTTTTCATTTCTTTCTCACTTTGGAACACACTGTAGTATGAACTCCACATTCCCGCGCCACGTAATTAACACTCAATTATATGCCAAATGCAACATTTCCAAGGTTCACAGGCAAAGCTACACTGATTATTTTTCTGGGTTGTTATTCACCTATGTTACTTGAGCAAATACTTTAAAACTCTGCCATAATGTAATAGGAAGGGTCATAATTTTCATAATGTAAAATATGGGGCCATGATAGTATGAGGTTAAATGAAACACATCTGAAATGTGACCAAAATCGAAGATCATGAGAGTAACACTCAGATGTTTGTGACTTGTATAAGAAAGAAGTAATAGGGGGGCTCCTGGGTGGCTCAACTGGTTAAGCATCCGCCTTCAGCTCAGGTCAGGATCCCAGGATCCAGGGATTGAGGCCCACATGGAGCTCCCTGCTCAGTGGGGAGCTTGCTTCTCCCTCTCCCTCTGCCTGCCACTCCACCTGCTTGTATACGTTCTTGCTCTCTTTCTCTCTGTCAAACAAATAAATAAAATCTTAAAAAAAGAAAGAATAGGGAAATTAGAAATGAAGAAACACTTCAGAAGGTCAATGGTTCTAATCCACTGTGTTCTATCCCACTGAAGTCAGATTGCATCTCACTCTTTTCTACACTTGCAGGCTCTGCCTGGTTGTGTGCCTAATCAAAAGGTTTATAATAAGTTTAGAGGTATAATATGAGTTTTCCATATAAAACAGTAGTTTCTGAGAGAACCTAATGAGGACATTTGAGAAAAGGAATCTGCAACCTCGAACAAAGAGTGTATCATCTGAAATGTATGAGAAATATAAACATAGAATGATGATTTCTTGGAGGTTATTAAGTTTGTCTACAAAAGTGTTAGGACAAACTCCAGATCTTGACTCTGACTCCAATAAATTATATATCCACTAATGTCTATTTCTATTTTTTTGCAACATTCCCTTTCCTCACATGGTCATTATTGGGTATTTTTCTCTTTATATACCACACACACACACACACACACACACTCCATTGACTCTGGGAAACTTCTATGAAGGAAGTCTTACTCACCAGAAAATGTCGTTCCAACATTTCTCAAATTTACAGGGCATGGAACAAATCAGGAAAGAGGTCACTTTTCTATCATATAAATATAGAACTAATGTCCCACACATTCTGTATTCAGTTTGAATTAAAAGCAAGTTTGGCAGGCTTCCAAAGTTTGAGAATGCCATTTGTTTGGTACCTTGCCATACATTTATTACACTACTCAATAAATAAAAATCTAAGATAAGATTGTCATTTTAATGCATCAATGACAGCATAAAAATTGAGGAATCAAAAAGGAAATATCTTTGTGGCATGATTTTAGGAGGTCTAATAGGAAAGATATTTTGAATCTCCTGGTCAAATAATTTTTTTTACAAGTGGGAAAACTGAGATATAAATAAAATGCATAAGTTAAAAGAGTGATAGTTATTTAAATGGATACAAATGTGACTTTTCACAGCTATTGATATATGGCTTTACGATAGCACATTGAGATTCTTTGTAAACATTCTGTGAAATAATTCAATTCACTTACTTTTTTTAAAAGATTTTATTTGTTTATTTGATAGAAAGAGAGAGAGAGAGCATAAGCAGGGGGAGCAGCAGAGGGAGAGGGAGAAGCAGGCTCCCCACTGAGCAGGGTACCCAATGAGGGGCTCGATCCCAGGACCTGGAGATCATGACCTGAGCCAAAAGCAGACACTTAACCAACTGAGCTACCCTCACCTACTTTTTATTATACAGTTGGCAGGTAACAAGTTCCAGTCTGATTCAAAGAGAAATTCACATTCTATTTCCATAATCAATTACATTAACTGATGTGTTGCTATTTATAATTAACAAGGTGCTTTTGAATTTATCATCAGAGCATCCCTTTGGATACCTCAATTCTAAGATCTCATGACATCACATTTCCCTGTGTGTAGATAATGCTTCAGTTAGCACTGAAAGTCAGTGTTTACTCAAAAGATGTTAAGTATTTGGTAACATAGAGAACTTACTGTTAGGTCAGTAAGATATAATTAGGCACCACTGGGAGGTTTCATACAAAGTTTACAGCACACTGGAGGCAGCAGTGATAACTTCAATATGTATTTAATATCTTGGGCCCTGAGATTAGTCATACCATGAGCACATTTCTATATGGATGAGGAAAGTTTTCGACCCACAAAATGGTGGGCTACTTCACTAATATTGTTTCTGCTTCACCAGTATCGGTTCACTTAATGTACACAACACATCACAATGTTCAGTTCAGGTCTGAACTATCCAAATGATGAAACAGGCATTTGACTAATTCACATCTGCTCCCCTTCACAACATACCAAGACAAAACCCAAATAATCTCAGATAAAGAATAATCTGAATTTCTTTATTCAGAGTATCCACTGTTGATGCATAAACTCTTTTAGAAAATTTAGATCATTTGTATGCCTATGTTTTCTACTTTAACTATAGAGTTTAAATTGAATGAAAATTTAACAGAAAGACATATGAAATACTATATATTGTGTCAAAGTGCATACTTAGTATTTTAATGTTCTTTCTTCACTTCTGCAAAAACGTGATTGTTATTCATGACTCAAAAATCAAAAGCATATTGGTACATTTTTATTAAAAAATAATTGTGATTGGTATACGATCCTCTATAAAATATAGGGAATAGATCATATTTCATTGTAACATTATACTGTTGTGAAATGTATAGAGAATTTCAAACCAGTAAAAGAAGCCAAATAATATCTTTAGTGAGGATAGTGATTGGACTCTTTTTTTTTTTTTTGGCCAAAGTTTTGAAAATAATAGCAATGAATTCAAATTCTGTATTACTTTTCATTCTCTACTCTAGGAACTACTTTTTAAATAGTGATATTAATAATTATATATTCATCATTCAAAGACTAAAAAATGCATTTCTGGATACTCTGGTATATAGTTACATTACTACCAGAATAAAGAATACATATTCTATTACATAATACAAACTAACTCAACTCCAAGGTTTTGTTCACTGTGCTGAATTTTTAATGATGGTGCAAAGCTGTGTTTTTACTCAAGTTGGGTGAAGGTCCATGGGCATATTAATCTATTCATAAATGGCAGTATCCCTCCCACTTTATTCTAACTGATAGCTATAAAATCACACCTATTGTACTCATGCAAAAATATGTCTATTGGTCATAACTGAATTACCTAAAGCACATCTGACAAACCAGGCATTATTGTACACTTAAAAAGCAATAGGGACCAATGCCAGGGCTACAGTGAGACATGAATAAGGTGACAGGCTGCTAACTTCCTCTACTTAGGACATTTTTTCTTTCACACTTTCTCCTTTTATATCTTCTTTATATTTTACACCTTTCTTTTACATCTTCTTCAATACCATGATACGATGACCCCATTAAGCTCTGAAAACATGCTAATAAGACAGATTTCATACCTAGAGCCGAACCTCTTAAGACTGTTTCTCCAATACCTATATGATTAGAATAACATAGACATTTTATGCCTCCGTACAATTGAATGATAAAGTGTAAATATTCAAAATAATAAATGTGGTAGACTGAAGCATGACCATCATTGTCTTTCATTTGAGTTTTATGACCAACCTGGTGATTTCACACTGCAACAATATGAGCACTGGAAAAGCGAAATTTAATTTTCTGTTCCTAAGAGAAAATATCTGGGTTGGTGGTCCAGAAATATCACTTCATCAATTAATTTAGTAGATGCTTTTTCTTTCAGTACCCAAGGTGTTTAATACACATATTGGAATGGATAACTATTTGCTTTATCTGTTGAATGACTCAGGTAATGATAACCATGTGTGTTTGCTTTCTGTACACCAACACAGTTATCAGCTAGGTGACTTAGTATTGACATCTTATCCTAGTAACTAATAGCTACTTACTAGTTGGAGACATCTCTTTTGAAATTTAAATCCCCACTCAAATTTAACCAACAGTTGGGCAAAAGCCAAATTTAACTCATGAAAACAAAAGATGTGAAACACAGTTTAGTCAAAATCCCCATGGCATTCCTCCTCCTGATTTACTATCTCTGATATACGCCAGTACTCTTGGTCACTGACCACAATCACAGGTCTGGCCATCAGAATTAACAGAAACCTCAAAAGAAAAAAAAAATCAATTCCATTTACAGAAATAGAAGTTGGGGAGTTAGGATGAGGCAGTGACTAGTTCTGATCCAACAGGTTAAGAGAAAAGTTAGCAATTTTAGAATTTAAAAGTATAAATCAATGAATCCAGGATTAGCTGCCGTTTCCAAAAGCTAAATGTGTAAGAGCTTATGTAGGCAACGATGCATATATTAATTTTAAAGAGAACTTTTAATTGAAGTATAACATACATATAGAAAAATACATAAACCACAACTATATAGCCTAAAGAATTTCAGCAAAAATGTAATTAGCACCAGGGTCAAGAAATTAAACATTATCATTACTCCAGAAACTGTGCACCCTTTCAAGGTCACCAGTTCCTGAAGAATAACAACAATCCTGATTTCTAAGCTGTGATTTTTTTAAGATAGTTGGTTTTGTGCATGTTGTTTTTCCAAATTCAAGGGTATTTGGTGGGGACTCCATTTTATTTGATGTTAATATGTGTTAAGTAATCTAAACTCAACTAGTGTAACTAGTGGAGGGATTGATAGATATCCTAATGCTTCAGAAAAAGAGTTAGAAAAAAATATTTTAAACAAAACTTATGATTCCATTGATGTATAATATGTATTAAAGCACATTTTGGGGAACATAAGTGGAAAAGAGAAAATCTGCTGATCTTTCTTCCAATTGACATCTCAGATATTAGTACTGTATGTCTTGAACTGATTAAGCAACTATAAAGTCAGACATGACTTCAACTATTGACTTTGTCACTTGCTAGGTATTTGATATTAAACAGATAAACTTCCTCAATCTTTATTTTCTTCTTTTGTAATAGAGACTATAACAGAATTCACAATGTTTATAGAATTTAAAGAAGGTAATGTCAAAAATAGTTATCTTGATTCTGGGATATAGTAAGTTCCCAATAAATTATAAATATAATCCACACCCTTTGATTGGAGTATGTCATTTCAGGGAAGCAATCCTAATAATATAATACAAAATACAGGAAAGCTTTATGCCCCAAATCATCATAACAATGATATTTGTAGAAAAAATAGGTATAGTAGACAGGTTTATTCGGGATTAAAAATAAAATGGACTGGAAAAACACACCATAAATTTGCAAAACATCATATGAAAATATTGTGAGATAAAAATGGTTTGAATAGAATTTTGTTCCTCCCTATAATATTACAACATTGAGCAAATATTGAAAGATATATCTTTTCCTAATTAACACTGACAGTCCTGGTCTTTTAACTGTTCACTATTTTTAAACAGTATTTTGAAATAATAAAAGTCTTGGGATGAAAAACTGTATGCAACTTGAATGAAAATTGGACAGTCTCTTCAACAAATGGTGTTGGGAAAACCAGACAGCAAAATGCAAAAGAATGAAACTGGGCCATTTTATACATCATACACAAAAATAAACTCAAAATGGATGAAAAACTTAAATGTGAGACAGGAAACCATTAAAATGCTAAGGAGAACACAGGCAGAAACCTCTCTGACATCGGCTGTAGCAAGCTTCTTACTAGATATGCCTCCTGAGGCAAGGGAAACAAAAGCAAAAATAAACTATTGGGACTACATCAAAATAAAAAACTTCTGCATGGCAAAGGAAACCATCAACAAAACTAAAAGGCAACCTATGGAAGGTATTTGCTTATGACATATCTGATAAAAGGTTAGTATATAAAATATATAAAGAACTTATCAAACTCAACACCCAAAACACAAATAATCCAGTTAAAAAATGGGCAGAAGACATGAATAGACATTTTTTCAAAGAAGACATACAGATGGCCAACAGACACAGGAAAAGATGCTCAACATCACTTGTCATCTGGGAAATAGAGATCAAAACTATAATAAGATATCATCTTACACCAGTCAAAAGGCTAAAATTAACAACACAGGAAACAACAGGTTTTGGTGAGGATGTGGAGAAAGAGGAACCTCTTGCACTACTGGTGGGAATGCAAATTGGTGCAGCAACTCTGGAGAACAATATGGAGGTTCCTCAAAAAGTGAAAAATAGAATTACCACATGATCCAGCAATTGCACTATTAGATATTTACCCAAAGGATACAAAAATACTAATTCAAAGGGATACATGCATCTTGATGTTTTTAGCAGCATTATCTACAATAGTCAAATCATGGAAAGTGCCCAGCTGTCCATCGACTAGTGGACTATAGGAATATTACTCAGCCATAAAAAAGAATGAAATCTCGCTATTTGCAAAGATACGGATGGAGCTAGTGAGTATTATGCTAAATGAAATAAGTCAGAGAAAGACAAATACCATTAGATTTCATCCATATGTGGAATTTAAGAAACCAAACAAATGAGCAAAAGGGGGAAAAAAGAGGGAGGCAAACCAAGAAACAGACTCAACTCTAGAGAACAAACTGATGGTTTCCAAAGGGGAGGGGAGGATGAGTGTAAGAGGTGATGGGGATTAAGAACTTGCTGTGGTGAGCACCAGATGTTGTATGGAAGTGATGAATCACTGAATTCTATATTTGAAACTAATATTACATTGTATGTTAACTAGCTGGAACTTAAATAAAAACTTGGAAAGTAAAAAAAAAAAAAAGAATGTTAATCTCACCCTGATCATGGTAACCTTAGTTATTGAGCTGCAACTCTAAGCTATATCCAATTCACAAGTACGAACAAGAGGTTCAGAAAAATATATGTCTCATAACAATAGCTTTATTATATTTTAATTATATATTTCAGTTACTCTTTGATATATTTAGCTCAAATAAATGGGTGATTCTATTCTAAATATATATATATATATAGTCCAGGAAACAAGAAAGGGAAGGGGTAGAAGATTCTAGTTTTGATAAAGAAGTGAATAAGACTTTTCAGTTTTTTGCTTATAAATAAGCACTGGTCAGAGCACTAGTTATTGTAACCAAGATGCTTGCATTTAAGTTTAGAGATTCTGATGTTGATTTCTAACTTCATGCTCATTTTTACAAAACAACAGAACACAAACTTCATTTGTTTCACATCTTTTTAAATTGTGTGAAGAATTTTAATTTTTTAAGATTTTCCTTTATAATCCTTCACACAATTTCCTCTCCTTTATAACCCTGACAAAACTGTTGTCTAACAAAAAGTTGTTCATCAATAGATTTTGAGAACTGTACTGAATTATTCCGTGGATGTCCATTTTGGTCAAGCACAAAATTCAAATATTCATAATTAAAATAGGGCCAAACTATGATTTTTGTTTTTATCAGTGATTCATTCATTCTTCCAGCAAACACTGAATGACCATCATATAATCCAAGGCCCTGGGCTAGAGGAATTGGTAGGAGCTAAGAAAATCGACATTCTGTCTTGTCTAGTTGAGCCTTGGGCAGTTTTTATATAGAATACATAAAGCCACTGCTTAGTGATTTAATGAGGCAAAGCCTAAATTACTGCCTAGATGTAAAGGCCTGCCTTCACAGTTGACGAGAAGGCCATTGGGAGGTCAACCTAGCTATTTTGTTTGTATTAATGAACAACTTAGATACAATTCATTGCTTAGCCCTGCATGTTATGACAAAAATAAAATTTAAAAATCTCAAAGGTTGACTCAAAGTTATGTGTTAGGGTATCAGGAAAATACTTTAACTATATCATGTCAGTCTTGGTGCCTTGCTACCACTTATGCTGTATATAAAGCATCATTTACTTTTCTCTTACTCCAAAATCCTTGAAATGAAAATAAAATGTATTTGTAGGAAATGTATTTCTGTGAATTTTTAAGATAGTATTTGTAGTTAACACTTTCACTAAAGCTTTCCTTACATCAATAACAACAACATCCAAAGAATATAATACCAGACCATCTTTTCAAACAAAAGGCAAAATAGTGTTCTGTGTTAGTTTGATAAACACATTAACATACTTCAAAGACTTCTATGTCATGTTGATCAGATGAATTATAACTAAAAGTGATATCAAGATAACCTCCACTCTTTAACAATACAGAGATAGAATTTTTTAAAATTGTCACGTTAGCGGATAATTTAAGAGAGAACGGGTAACATGATTGGTAATGACATAGAGGAATTTATGCTGGGGAGAATCAGCTAATTTTGTTGACTATATAAATTCTCAGGTTTTTTTTCCCAAAAGTGATATTCTGTGTATTTAATCATTCAGAGCAATATATAGGAAGATAAATAAAATAAATATATATAATATTAAAAGTATGTAGAAAGTGTATAAACCTCATAAAATGAAATGATCAAACTATCCTGTTAAAGACTTAGAATCCTAAACATGGAGAAGACATACCTGTCAGGAGTCAAAGTCAATCCTTACATAATTTGAGAGAAGTAGCAATGATGTTGTGTGACAAAATGTTCAAGATTCTACAGTAATTATAAATATTAAATGATTTTTCCTTTCAATGATTTTATTAGTATGGTGACAAAATTGACATCTATAGTACATTGATAATGTAGCTGAATACAAATATTTGAAATAAGTAAGTTATATAAGTGTGGCAGGTTTTAAAGTGTCAACTCTGTGTGACCATGCATTTCCCATGCTTTGCATGTATACCCCCAAATCGCAAAATTCAATGTGTCTTTGTCCTTTGTCTCTGTGTACACCTCAACTAGGTTGGGTTGGGAGCTGTTGTGCCATTTTGCAGACTTAGATTTTCAAGAACAACCGTGTTGAACTCAGGCATTCCGTGGAGCATGGTGGCAACACTGGGTTTTGTTTGGTTCAGGTAAAAATGCAACTACCCACAATTGCTTGTGTGAGCCACCTGATTCCCTGGGGCTTGGGCTAAGCACAAAGGGTATTTGGCTACCCCTGCATTAGGCCAGCATTTTCTTTCTTTTTTTTTTTTTTAAAGATTTTATTTATTTGACAGAGAGAGCACAAGCAGAAGGAAAGAGAGGGAGAAGCAGGCTCCCTGCTGAGCAAGGAGCCTGATGTGGGACTCGATCCCAGGACCCTGGGATCATGACCCGGGCCGAAGGCAGCCGCTTAACTGACTGAGCCACCCAGGCGTCCCAGGCCAGCAGTTTCTGTACCTGTGTTTCTTCCCTGGAGGAAAAGTCTAGAATGCTGTTGGTGATACAGCTGGAAACAAGGTGAGATTCATAGTAACATTTTTCATGAAAGGTATTAATAGCTGTCAATTAATCCAGGGGTTGTAATCATTCTTAACATACATCATGCAGGAATTTAGATCATGTGTTTTAATTTTTATAAATGTAAATATTCCAATGTCAGTGAAGCTTTTGTAGATACCTAAGAACTGCTAACAGTGCTTATCTCTAAAGGGCGGCATGTATTGGGGAAGGATGAAGAAAGGTGATAATATTTATAGAGAGTACCCATGTCCTGTTTCACATGGGTAACTTCTTATTTTAAAACACAAAGCTGAATATTCAAGAGGACTCTGAGTAAAAGAAATGCCAGTCATTGAACCTTTCGGAGTTTAGATGTCTTTTCTCTTCTGTTTTTAGTTGTCATTTCCTGATCTTTTCTTCAGTTTGGCATATAAAGCTGTCTTGCTGCTATCTGTGGAGACCACTGTCTGATTGTGGATATCCCCTTCTGCCTGTGGATATCACCACTGGTGTAATCTAGTCATGAGGATGGAATGTTTGCATGGTTTCTGTTTCATCTCCGATCATCTCTAACTGCTGTATACAACACAATTTCCTTATCATTAAAACCATGAATTATGAAAGTGATTAGTATGAGACAATAATCATGTATACATTTACATTCAATACATGGTTTATGAGCAATCCCAGCGTCGAAAAACAAGGATGAGGGACAGAAATCACGGTGAGATGATGCAAGCGGAGGAACTGGATGCTGAAAAGACTATTATTTGTTGACAACTATTCATCACTTGACTGGATATAACAGAATGCATCACTTTCCAAGTCATTCAATATTTGCAGTAGGTAGAGGGGAAGAGATGGGCTTGTGTCCCTAAGTTTGGTAACAGCCACATTTGAAAGCTGACCTCTCAACTTCATGTCTTTAGAATGAAAACCAGAAGGAAGTGTGGGCCTTTGCAAAGGTGTGCTTTACTGGGACCAGTGAGGAGGGATGGATTTGCCTACAAAGAATTAATCGTATTCATTAAAGAAAGGGCACACTGCATAGCACTGAATATTCAGCAGCAGACTGAGAGAGAGAGAGGACAGGTTCTGGAACAAGTCCGCCATTAACCAGCCATGGGGTGTTGAGCTACCTCAAGCCTCAGTTACCCCATCTGTAGAAGGAGGTGCTTGGTCCCTATGGTCTGTAAGGACCTCCCACCTCTTAGCTCTTCATTATGTATGTCTGTGACAAACGTGTGAATCCTGCTTAGTGACTGGTGCTCACACTTGGGTTGTGACCTCCTCTCAGTTTCAGAACAAGAATGAAATACTCCTTTTCTGATCTTTCTTCTCAATTTTGCACCTGTTTTCAGTATTTTAGTAAATACACTCCCACTCTGGCTCTACTGCTTTGTGTCTACTGAAAGAATAATTCACCCTGAGGAACTACTAGACAAATGTGTCACCCTTCTCCGTGTGCATTGATTTTTCCAAAGAGCAGGTGGAAAGGCAATGCATGACCCCCAGAAGTGAGTGCTCAGTGCAAGGAAGTCAGGCAGCAGAGGCAGAAGGTGGGGAGATGTTTTTGAGAGGGGACCTCCCAGAAGGCTAGACCACTACCATAAATCCATTTGCCCTTGTTTCTTCTACGTTCTCTCTCAGAGGCTGAATCATTCCTCCCCCGGTTTAGCAGTGACCAATATTTACATATTCACAATAATGTAAACAGCAATTTCTATAGATATAATAGTGGGGGAATGGGGAAAAGCGGAGGTTGTATGAGAGTTGAAGCTTCACCCACTATATTAAAAAGTCAATAGGTAAAGTTTAAATTTGGTAAATATAAAATAGCAGCATTCATTAATTAATTAAAGAGATTTATTAAATACCTATCATGTATCTGGCATTATACAGTCACGGGGTTACAAGTGAATTCACAGACAAAAATTCTTGCCTTCATGAAACTTACACATGGGTATGGGAAAGAGATTACTCAAGAGAAAGAAATAAAATACATGGTGTGTTAGGTAGTGATGAGTGCAGGAAATGATATGAAGCATTGCCTCAGTAAGGGCCACTTGCTATTTTAGCTAGAAAGGAAAGCCTTCATGGAGGTAGTAAATTTGGGGTGAAAACCTCAAGGAGGTAAGGTAGTGAGTCTTGCACAGAGTATGGGGAAGAGCATCCTAGGCACAGGGGAAAGGTAGCACAAAGGTTCGAAAGTGGAAGCATCTTGGTCTGTTCAGGAAAGTAGCCCACCTGGTACGTTTGATAAGCACCATGCCTCGTATGTTTGAAGAACAGCAAGGAAGCCACCACACTGTAGGAAAATGAGTGAAGGGGAGAAATAGGTAGTGAGGTCAGAGAATTGTGGGGTCTTGTGTAATTTAAGAATATTAAGGTGAATATCAGAAGAAACGACACAGACACAAATAATCATACGTAGCCATTAGAAAGTATTAGAATTTATAGGTACTAAACCTAATGTGGAGACAGTAACTTGAGAAAGGAAAGTCCCTGGGAGTATTCCACATTTCATTTATGATATAGGGCAACAAGAAAAGCTTTCTATGCGGGGAAAGAGTCTGGGATTTAAAAAATACATAATATCCATCTATTAATGAGAATAGGTATTTGGCTCAAAAACCTTGAAATAAATCTACATTGGGCCCAAATTTGATGGCTAACCAATGAAAGAAAAGCTAATACTTGCAAATTGGAAAGCCCGGTTTTATATGTGTAAATAAATACAGAATGACTTCAAGTTGACATTGCAAATAAAACCTCCAACATTATCCATATTTTGTTCTCTTCTCCTTTGAGATATATGGAAGAATTACTTTTCTCAGCCACCTCTGTGGGTGGGGGGCAAAATATATAATTAGTCCTAAGCAATGGTTCAGAGGCAGAAGTGAAATGTATGTTGTCCAGGCTCTAGTGTTGAATTGCCTTGTATGTTACTCTTCCCCTGCTATTCTGACCAGAGAAACATATCAAAATGGAGCCTCGGTCATCTTGTGTTATTAAGTGTCCACGATAGACTGATTTCCTCTGATGCCCATGTTAGACATGTATGATGAGAAATAAAAGGAAAATAAAAGTAAACCTTTATTATTTTAATCTACTAAAATTTGGAGGTTGGTAGTTAACGCAGCAAACCCTGGCCTGTTCTGACTGATCCAGCAAACCAAATTGTGTGGGGTCCTATTAATTTTACATTGTCAATGTGAATGCTTTTAGAAAAGGAGATAAAAGATTTTTATCCTATAGAAAATATAATTCTGATTGACTGAGAATAGAAAATGTTAGTATATATCTAAGCGCCTAATAGTAGAACCAAAACACAGGCATTGATGAGTTACTACTAAATTAGTAATTCAATGTGAAATATTTCCTTATTCATTCTTGGTAGGATTATAATATCATTTCCCCTTCTTCCTGATGTTTAACAGTACTGGCTTTTGTAAATAAATAATTAAAATGGACTCTTTGGATGAAACTGCCAAACATAGAGTTGCTGGCCTCCAGAGAGCAGAATGCTAAGAATGATCTCAGAAGTAACACTTAAATACAGAAGAAATAAAAACTGAAAAAAGTAATGCAGATACCCTAGATAACTCATCATTGTTAAAGCTCATAAAATAGAAAACCCTATAGAATTCATAATTTTCAAATTTATTTTGTAAAGTTTCACTGAAGTCTTATTTTTAAGAGAGTTGAGTTTAGTAATTTATTAATCTGTATGCTTTTTCAAAACAAAGAAACACAGAGTGTTATGCTAACTTGAGGATGACGTTCCACATATTTCAAAGGTTTTGAATTTAAGCAAGAATATTTATTGGAAAATAAATATTCTTTTCTATTTCGGTTGAAGTATGAAATAATTATCTGTAAAACCAATAAGTCCAAGAGAATTGACTCAGGATAAAGCTTCTCTTATTTAATGCTGTCCATATTTTAAGCCCTGTTGATGGTTATTTTCCAAAAGTCCATTAGTATCCTAGAGAAGAACTGCAAATGGATTTTATGATTTAGGCCCATGTTTCAGGAATGGACTATTTAATGGAGAAATGAAGTGTTGAGGATTACTACATGAACGATGCCCTCCAGATTACTGAATGTTAAAAGTTTTTGTTCAGAGGTAGATTCTGGCACTCACAAGAAGGCATTATTTTTTCTGATTGAGTACTAATTATATTGTATAAATTTATTCAAATGGAAATATAAGCCAGAAAACTCTGATTATTTAAGCCTCCTCTTTTACATACCAAAGAACTAACATCCATCCACTGGTGCATTCATTCATTCCTTCATTTAGAGGCAAGTATTGACTAAGTGGTAAATGAAAAATGACATACCAGGCACAAGTGATACAGAAATCAAAAATGCAGTTCCTGCCCTAAAGGAACTCACTCTTTGGGGAATCTATCAAACAGCAAATACCAAAGTGGATGAGAGCAGGGACTCTGGAGTCATATGGACATAACTGGATTCAAATCCCTCTCTGATTTGTCAATTACTAGTTATGTGACTTTTGGGAAATTTCTCCTTGTCAATGAAATGTAGATTACATTATACTCTGTATTACATTAGATAATAATAATAATATGTGTGCATGTATATATATAAGAAAAATCACATACTTGAATTTGATATATGGTGATGAGTATGGCAATATACTTGCTTTTCTTAATGCGAGAGCTGTTACAAAAGCAGGGATGATGAGGGGCACCTTACTCAGTCTGAAGCTGTGGGAATGGGGTTGGCAAGGTGCACACAGAAACCGACAGTTGGCTCAAAGCTTGAGACCCAAGGAGAACTGAAAGAGCTGAGCTGTGGAGAGAAGTCAGAGGGTATGATGTGTGCAAAGGTGCAGAGGAAGGAAACTGTGGGGCATTTAATGAACCGCAAGTGTTTAGTATAGAGGGTATTCTTATGAAATTAGTGGGAGATGAGGCTGGAGAAATGGAAAGTGATTTGAATTTCATTCTGAGTGATTTATCATTTATCCCAAAGAGGGTAGCCATCCAAGAAACATGAGTGAAATAATCAGACATGTAATCTTTGCTTCATACAACTAGCAAAATCAAGCCCTCTTAGTGGTTCGGAGGTGCTGAAATGAATTAAAACACAATTTACAATTCAGTATTGGAGAATTACACTTCAATATCAACACACAAATGGAGCCTTTATATAAGTACGTGTGTAATTAAGGATACACTTTTCACTTTAGGAAAATAATAGCAGAGTTTATAATACAAATTAAATATACAGTATTTATTCAGCATGTGTTTCAAGGATTAATCTGTGACTGGTACTATGCTAGAGTCTTCAGTGATAAACACAAAAACCTATTACCTTCTTTTCCTTTTTAAGATTTTATTTATTTATTTATTTGAGAGAGAGAGAGAGAGAGAAAGAGCTCAAGTGATCAGGGAGAGAGGCAGAGGGAGAGAGAGAGAATCCTCAGGCAGACTCCCCGCTGACAAGGCAAGACCAAGGTCAGAAGGACCAAAAAGGAGGCTATTGCAATGGCTGCAGTTAGATTATGATGGCTTGAACCATAACGATGGCACTGTGGATGGGGACAAGGGACAGACACCAGCTATACTGATAACTCACTGCATAAGAGAGCATAAGGAGGACCCCAGGTTTCATTGTAGGACCTTAGTGTAGGCAACTGGAATCAGTATTCAAAAGCAGAAGAGCTAACCAGAAGAATCACAGTTCGAAGAGTTTAGATTTAGAAGTCACTTTGTGTTATGCCCACCACTGACCCCTCCTTCTCACCATTCCATCTTATCCTAGCTAGGCTTCACTGGAAGACCCGCTTGTATGTGTGGTCTTAAGCCCATACTTCCAGAAGGGATAATAGGTGATTCAAGGTTGCTCCTTAATTTTGCTGTGGGATCTATAAAATATTTCCTTACTAATGAGATCCCATATTTGAAGTAAAACAAAATATCAGATTTATCTGTGAACGTGGTGTCGCACACACGGAAGACTACTATCAAGGCATCAGAATACTGTGGGAGTTGAAGGCACCGTACGAGAGATCTGAGATTTCTCTCCTAAATTCGGAAGTGCCCTCAGGTGGACATCCTCCACTGTGGATTTCACTGGGATCTGTCTGTCATCACAGTTACCTTGTGGCTGCTGAAAGTCTGGTGATTTCCTTTTTGGGTGGAAAGTTTATCCCACTCAAAGACAAATGGGCAGTGACATTTCTTCCCAGCTGGAAGTGTATAAGCTCAGTGTGAACAGCTGTTGGAACAATTGTGGGTGAAAATTTTGCTTCATAGGAAACAGCCTTGATGAGCACACATGGTCACACTGCCTTCAGACTATACGCCCATCTGTTCGGCTGGCTGAGCACCCGCTCACTTGTTTGTCAGACTTTAGGAGATACAATGCCTCGGTCAGGGAGTTCTGGTTCCTCTCCTGCCACAGCACTGCCCCCTGGATGTTAGATGTTCCTTTACCACAGGTAAGTCGCAAATAGTTGCATCAGATTTCAATCCCTCTTCTTACAAGCTCATCAAAAAATAAAAAAATAAAAATAAAAATTTTACAGAAGGCATATAGTATCGAAAGCCAGAATATATTCAATCTGTTACTGGCTTTATTCTATTCCCTCCAAGGATGAGAGAAGGTCAGCATAGCATGCCATGATCACTTATATCAATCACTGCATGTTGATGCTTATTTGGTTTTCATAATGAATAATTTCCTGAGAGTTTCCCCCTTTTCACAAAGAAAATCAAATAAAATACAGGATAGGAGTAGGGAAACAATTTTCCTGATCTTATTTTTCTATTTTCTTATTATTTTTCATTTTCTGTTTCCTTGGTCTTTTATTTCTATTTCTTCTTTTTCAGCTTTTTTGACCCTCTTCTTTACTTTTTTCATAAGCTTATGATTCCAGTTTACTTTTCCCATCCACTGTACTGGACCGAACCATGCGTTGTATGTCCCTAACCTTCTTCAGTTTCCTGTGAAGCCTGCAGTCTCTCCACCCTGTGTGTTCCTCTAATGATTTCCTTCTTTCTTAATTGAGCCTCCAATTTGCCTTGTCATTGATCACTGTTCATCTTCCAGAAGTTTGAATTCTTGATGTTCTCAGTCCTTTTGCAAGCAGTCTCCTTTTAGTTGATCACTTTCTACTAACTCAGAGAGAACCAATGGTATATTCTCTTATAATTCTTTTCTTCTATTCTTCTGATTAGCTGAGTTCCATCTGAACACTCAGCATAGAGAATAAGGCTCAAGGGGAACTTAACTCTACACAAGTAAATTTCTCTGCAGAAACACATTAATGGGCTCTCCATAAACCCACTTGCCTGAGAGGCTGGTCTATGTAAATCTCTGTCATTTGGGGTCTATGATCATCACCGTAACCTCAGGCCAGAAATGCCAAGTTTCAGAGATTTATAACATGTAAGATGAAGTGTGAACGTAGATGAGCTTATATTCATTACTGTTCTTTTCACCTTCTTTCTGGCTGTGTGTCCACTTTCCCTTCCAGCCCACACCACGGTGGCAAAATCAAGAGATGGGGCACTTCTGAGGGACAGTGAATGTAAATATGGAACAAAAATTGTCACCTCCCTGTCTTGCCCAAACAGCAAATCACCCTGGCTTCACAGAAACTTATGTAGATTGTGTGATTGTGTTTGTTGTTGTTACCGCTTTTCAATTAAAGAAGTAGGTAGCAAAACTTAATATACTGCATTCACTGCTTCAATAAGTGCTTATCAAGTGGACAAATTTGTGAAAGGTAATGTTCTAGCCACCAGGAACGGGTGAGCAGAACTTTAGAAATGATGTGTCAGAAAATGCAATTAAAGTTATATTCCTGTTTAACCAACTTATTAAGTTTAATAAATCCCTTAAATGCCAAATATTGAAAGTGTTATTATATTTAGAAATAATTAAGCCCTATTAAGAATAAAAAAATTAATTATTTTAAAAATTGAGGTATAAGTGACAAATAATGATTGTATAAGTTTAAGGTGTATGATGTATTGAATTCATACATTCAAAGATTGCAATAGAATTACCACTGTATCTTTAGCTAATATCTCTATCATATCACATAATTATCATTTCTTTTTTTGTGGTGAGAAAATTTAAGATCTAGTCTCATAACAAGTTCGAAGTTTACAATACAGTATTATTGACTGTAATCACTGCTGTGCATTTGCTCTCAGAACTTACTCGTCTTCTAACTCCAAGTTTGTATCCTTAGACAACATCTCCCCAGTACCCCCAGTCCCCAAACCCCTGGTAACTCTGTTCTAATCTCTGTTTCTACAAGTTCAGCTTTTTTAGTCTCCACATGTAAATGATACATTACAGTATTTGTCTTTCGCTGTCTGGCTTCTTAATGAGAATTAAGCTTACTGCCATCATGGTCCATCCATGTTGTTGCAAATAGCAGGATTTCCTTCTATTTTTATGGCTAAATAATATTCCATTATATATATTTTTATACATACACACCGAAACTTCTTTACCCATTTATCTGACACTTAGGTTCTTTCCATATCTTGGTTATTGTGAATAACACTACAATAAACACAGGAATATATATATCACCTTGTAAACCTGCTTTCACTTTCTTTGGATATATGCCAAGAAGTGGGATGGCTGGGTAATATTGTAGTTGTATTAAAAAGTCTTAATAGTTCTGAGAGCTAACTATTGGTGCTAGGCTCAGAATAATACAATGAGGTGGGCTGCTATTTTAAAGAGCATTTTGAAGGAAATTGGAACTCAGGAAAGTGACGTGGCTTGCCCATGGCTAGTAAGGGATTGGGAAAGCAGTCTTGACATAGCCATGTAATTTCTATACTTTTGTTTTGGTAATATAAAGGAATTTTCTTTTTATCTAGTTTTGGTCACTCTGGGTACAGAAAAATCTTAGTCTGTGCTAATGTAAGTATTAAAATTCAATTTAAATCATTGTTATTATAACGTGGAATGGTCCCTTGATTATGTTCTACAAGATGTTGACTGCTTTAATACTTCATTTGGGAATTGCTCCAGACATCATTCTTCCCATTGCAAATGCTCTTTTGGCAAAAACATAGCTACATCCTCTCTCTCCCATCAGCATTCTGTCTGTTCCAGCAAACTTAAGAGCATTTTAAACCTATTTTAGTGAGAAGAATTTCCTTAAGATGACCTGCACTGAGAGCTAGTTCAGATAGAAAGCTAAACCCTATGACAATTCTTATAAAATTGCATTAAGTGCTACAGTCCAAGACATTCTATCTCTTTTGCAGAGTCTGCTGATCTAAGTTTCTTCTTCTCTATTCCCACCCCCATATCTAGCCTAAAGAACTAACAGCTTTGTCTTGCTTTTAAAAGCATTCAGAGCCATCTATCACCGACATGAAAGCCTGTTTAGAATCCCCAAGATTTCTGAATTATGATAGGATTAAGTAGGTTAGACACTCAACTTTGACATTATATATTAACATTTTGTCATCTGGCATTATTCTAGTTTATTATATTGACAATAAGCATACCAACTAGATAGCATACCAAAAAGTATACCAAAAGCATACCAAAAAGTAAACAATTTAGATAGCATCACTATTTTGGGTACATTATACCAAATATTGTGTCCTTTGTGAAAACACTTAAAGGAGAGAATTTTGCAGTATTCATCCCATTCATGAGCATCATTTAATTTGATTTTAAATTAGTGCAAGTGATTTATATTTTTTCATCAAATCTTGATGTCCTATTCTATTCATTTCGTCATTATCACATATATCCAAATACAAGTAAATGACATGGAGAGAGAACTGTATTGATGGCAGTGGGTTATGTTTGGAATCACAGAATATGTTAAAAGGATCATCCTGGAGGGTATAATATAGAGCACGTTGATTAACAAGTCCCAATGTGCATATAACGTTTCATTGATTCTTTGTTCATAACAAAGTCATACTGTTTTTACATCACTATTTTGCAGAACAAGGTACAACGCAAGTATGTAGTCATTAAACAACGTCAATTTATATAAAAAGCCCAAACTTCCATATTTTTTGAAGTTAGTGTCAGGCAGAGAACCCAGGTCCACATATTTTTCCAGAATGAAAATGATACTGCCTCATCTGAAATGCAGAGCATGACTCTTTATATAAGCCCTCCCTTAATAAAAAACAACATCCTTCTGCCTATGTTATGAAGATCTCCAAAGAATTATTATATGTAATCAAACACATGATACACAAATCTTCTTTAATATGATTAATTATATGCATACATAATATATGTGCAATATATGTATGTGCAATATAAAATAATATATATGCATACATATGTGTGATAGATGTGAAATGATATATTCATAATATTTGTCTTAATGTTGCTGTGAATTTATGTTCTTTGGTAAATTCTAAAAGTTATAAAAGCTATTTTCATAATATTTATACCTGTGTACTTGTTTGTAAAATTTAATAGATGATCTCTGCAGAGATCTAATGACTTAAATTATATCCCTGTTGCCTTCAAACAAAGTAAAACTTCCAGAACAGTATTTTTAAAATGTAGGACCCCCATCCCTTCTGATTTGAAAGACCTGAAATATTTATACAGTATTTTCTGTGCATCTTATAAGTTAGAATATGAAAGTATTTGGTGTGCTTTAATATATACCAAACAAAATATGGCAATCCTCCTATTTTCAAGCTAAAAATTGTTAGGCAGGAGCTCGTGGAAAGAATAAAATGAGTTTGAGAGAAAGGGTCACTTTGAGAGTGTGAGGTTGATACGAAGCCCACCAGAAAAGGACAAGAGCTGAATTGTACTGATGTTACTTAGGTGACAACGGTTGGAGGTTGACAATGTGAAGATGAGCAGGGTGATCAAGGCAAGAGGTAACATTGCTTATTTGGAATGCAAAATTGGTGGCTACCTAAACAACTGCTAGATAAATCAACATGAAAACATTCTTTCCAAGAATATAAAAGTTAGAAGAGGCTTTTATGAAAGGAAATACCAATGATTCTTCTGGATAATAAGACCTTCTGTTAAATTTCACTTCATTTAGTTTAGCTGAAATACAGGATTTAGGGATGTCAGGTATGCCCACTCTGAATTTCTTCTGAAAACAAACTTGCAGATGTGCTTAAAAAAAAAAAAAAAACTAGGAAGAAGTGTGATATCGGTGTTCAATATACACTAAACTAGCTTATTGTCTGGGTAGTCAGCACAACGGTTGTCATCATTCTTGTATTTTTTTATATGATTAACACTTGGTTTCTGAGAATACACACATGCAAGCACACACATATCTCAGGTTTCTAGACAAAGTGCATTTTTTAAAAAGTCATAAAATAATTATTTTCTATAAAAAGAGGTAGATTGATAAGATATTTGATGTTTAAACCCTTTTAAGTAAAATTCAACTTTACCTATTAGGTTTTCTACTTTCAAAACCTTGAAGAAAAACATCATCCAGATAAGTATTCTTCTAATAGCTCCACAAGGAAGTAAAATACTGTATTTAATGTATGCATAAAATCACTAAGCTACAAAGTCAGTTGGTAAAATGCTTCGACACATGTACTAATAACTGTAGAGATGGCTTCTCAGTCACTAAACCATTTTTTTTTTTTAATGTTAACAGTCTCAGAGGAGCTTTGGGATATCCATAGAATTTTGATTGTATTTTCTGTTTGCTAAAAATTCAACTTGCAGGGCATTCATGAATAGATCATGTATGCTCTTAACAATTGCTATAATAATAACATGTTTCCTCCTATTGGGTATTTAGCTCAGGTCTTGTTTATTTGTTTTATTGTTACTAGCGGGGGACACTGGTTAGAGGTCAATATCCCTTGCAAACCTAGAGAATAGATGCACATTGCTTGAGGAACACTGTTGTAAGCCAAGCGTGGCCTGCTTAATCAAGTATGTTAAAAAGCTGGTAACTGGCCTGCAAAAGTCAAATTAAATTATGAATACTGTCTTTTCCATACTGTTTCCATTGTTAGAATAGCAGTGTGGCATGGAGGGAAGTATGTAGGCTTTGGATTTAGGAAATCCTGAACTTAAAAGGAGGCAAATCAGCCTTGATGAACCTCAATGTTTTCAGCTATTAAATGGGGATATGAATACCTTGTTCATGGCTTGTTTTCAATGAATTAAATGAGACAGTGGATGTACAATGCTTGGCGTACCAACGTGCCTGAAAACTATCAGTGTACCTTATTACCTTTTTAACCTGAATCATTCAAAATAAAGCAGAGGCTTGATTTTTGGTTGCATATCCCTGCCCATCTTTGTAATCCTGGAGGCTAAGCATCTTCATAAAATACTAACTACCGGGGGGCGGAGCAAGATGGCGAAGGAGTAGGAGACCTGGATTTCGTCTGGTCTCAGGAATTCAGCTGAATAGGGATCAAACCATTCTGAACACCTACGAACTCAACAGGAGATC
>NW_027397079.1:8815033-8860658 GCF_003265705.2 Callorhinus ursinus | reverse complement strand
GTTAGCCTGGTGATGGGTATTAAAGAGGGCACATTCTGCATGGAGCACTGGGTGTTATGAACAAACAATGAATCATGGAACACTACACCAAAACAAATGATGTAATATATGGTGATTAACATAACAATAAAAAATTAAAAAAAATACTAACTACCCCCAAAACTTATGCCATAAAATATGGATTTATTTTATGTAAGATTCCTTTATGTAGTCAATCATGAAAGTGACAAGTGCTTTGAGGGCCTTTTCCAATTTAATTCCTCAGACACAGAAACCAAAAAATTCACAACCATATTATGTTAATGATCACAATTTCAAAATGCCCTAGAACCACAATAAATAACCTATGACTTCCATAACCATTTTGTGACTCATTGTTCATAACCAAAGGACCTCCCTGACATTTATATACTCTGTTAAACCACCCATATCTGTGTAAAAATTTTTAAAAAGGCATTAGCAGGTATGTTTTATACTAATCAGAGCAAGGCTATTCAAGCTTATGACCCAAAGCATGTTGAAAGACTCAGTTCTTAGCACAGGCTGTCCTTCAATTATGGAGAAACCTCCCTATTACTGTACATTAATTAAGTATAAAATTGTGAACTCTCTCTATATATCTATGTCCTGACACTGCAAATGGCATTAGTTGAAATATTATTTTTATATGCTTTAACAACTTAATTCATTTAAGGGTGGCATAAATGTCTCTTGACTATTTTTTTTCTGATAGATGCTGTCATTTAATTGCATTCAGAGGTTTATGAACTATAATCATGTGACTCTTTAACCTTCTGAGGCTTGCAGCATAAGCATCCGTGAAGAGAAAATGCACCTTAGGCTTTCAGGAAGGATGGAGAGTATACATCCTCCATCAAAGCCCTCTGTTAAGGAGAGAGAGCCATAACAAGGGCAGGACTTGCATTCCAATGAGATAGTTTTAGGCTCTTAGTTCTCAAAGTTACCCGATCTTTTGAATTCATTATTAAAATACAAGGAAGCTCCAGGAGGGCTAACACCATAATCTGTTATCAGACCACAACCTGAGTAAGCATTTGAGCACCAGGTCAATCAGAAATACGCACTGCTAGACAGAATAGGGCATTCCTACAGAAAAGTGGGAGTAAGACAAAAATAGTCCTACTAATCTTCTTGAATCTGCTTCTTTGAATTTGTTCCAATTGTACCCCTGTGAAATAACAAAAATGGAAATAATTCAGTTTATAGATGATTACAGGGCTTCCCCCTCCACGAGAAACTTAAGTTGAATGACAATAATGTTAACATTGTGATATTATAAAAACTATAACTAATTTTAAATATATCTCAAATGCTGGAAAGCATTACAGATCATTAACCAATGGAGGTGTTTGTATATTAGTCAACATAAATTTGACTAGAGTCCTATCCTGCTAACGTCCTTGGGAGAAATCTCAACCATCTGATAATAATAATCTATCTCTCACAGAAGTGTCTTCTAGAAAAGTGAGAAACATTGTAAACTAAAAACAATGGACTACCCGATGATGGCAAGTTGAAATTAAAGGCTAATGTCAAGTTACAGAAGATACGAACAATAATGTTATAGAAGCATAAAACAAATGGCGGTTTAAGGGGACAAAATATAGTGACGGCAGGACTCTGCTGGCTCATACCAGGAGAAAAGAAGCGATGCCCAGAGATGTTGTCAGAGACTGTGGGGTGAAGCTGAGATTTTCACAGGGCACATGCTGCCTTGCCCTTGAGTAAAGAGAAAGTTGCCATGGCTATAGGTCAGTGTAAATGCAATTTACAAAATAAAATCTGTATGTTCAATTAGCATCATGCTCATAGTAGAACTTCAAAATGGCAAACTAAGTTTACAGGCATTTTGGCATGTTCATATACTGACATCTTGAAAATCTGCCTTAATTATGCGTCTAAGTTGTGCAGGGAAAGGAGGAAACTGAGGAAATGTGGATAAGGTGGTCGACAAGAACCCACTCCCAAATTAGAAAGCACTGAACTCCAGTGTCAACTAAAGCACCCATCCCTAAACATCAGTATAAGCCTAGCTACCTGCTAACAATCAGCTAGAGAGCTCGTCAATTAAAATTTCTTATTTATCCAGTCTAATGAGAGATCAAATAATCTGCTTCTTGGCAAAGTTCCCGAGGACATTCTGACGTAGGGAGGAATTGGAACCATTAACCCAACCTTTCCCGAAGTGACGGGCCAGAGCCAGCTCTAGCTGCAGGGAGGTCTTTGCAGTTCTCTGGCTGGCTTTTCACACTTAACAGCAAGGGACTCTTGTCATTCCTCAACCTGCACATTGGGAGGTAGAAGGGACCCCAAAGCACAGATTCAAAGGCCCCCCCAGAATTTGCCCCAGCACCTTCTCATCCATTAAAAACAGCAGAGAACATTTCCCTGATCTGGTATCTCCCATTTCCTGGTCCCTGAAGGAGTAGGGAAATCAAGTCCATGGTGGTGTGCTGTTTGTAATTTGCTCATGGATTTGAAGGCTTTCTGCTTTTACTTACAGTTGCATAAAATTCATTGGTTGTGAAAAGAACGGGAAAAAAAAGGAAGCAGAGAGATTTATTTTCAAAGATGCTCCAGAATTTAGAGGAGAATGATTATTATGAATAAAAGAAGGTCCTAGAACTCTCTGTTCTTGGCAATAAGATATGATGCCGTAAAGATGGCCTTTCTTTTCAGAGCCTTCAGTAAGTGTGACTGAAGAAACTCATGTGTAAGACATCCACCCTGCAAGCTGTCCTAACGTTGATAACTCTTAAATAGATGATTTGATTGACGAAGCATGCATGTACCATTTAAGTCTTTATTCCCCCACAGGATTGTTCAAACTCGATTTTTAGTCCTCTTTCAAATCATGAAATAATAATGAGTTTCATTATATTTAAGAAATGACTTACATATAGAAACATACTACATGACTAATGTCAATGTGGCCAGGGTAGAAATGTTAAGTAGAAACTACTAGATTAAGAATAATCAGTAATAACATTATTAAAGGAATTGATAAGAAAGTGCATCTTCTAGGATCCTCAATGGAAAAAGAAAAGGTGAGAAACTAGAAAGAGCGAGAAATGATGCGGTGAATGGAAATAGACTCTGTTATTTCTGGTCTAGGAATTTATTCTGAAAAAAATAAACGAGAGAATGTCCTAGCTAATCATTATCATCATCATCATAAATAGCTTTTAAATCTTAGAGGCTTAAAAAAACAATGATTTATTTCTCTGTCTTACCACGTGTCCTTTATGGGTGAGCTGAAACTCCCTTCAGTACTGCTTTTACTCAGGACAATAGAATATTTACTCTAGAGAGTGTTGCTGGTAATTATAACGGAGAAAAAGAGAGAGCACAGCAAATTGTGCACTAAGAGTTTCCAACCTGAAATGATAGAATTCAGCTTATGTTTCACTCATCAAAGCAACTTCAAGTTGGCCAGGAAGTATAATGTGAACTGTGTGTCCAAAAGGGAGGAAAATAAAATATTCAGTGAACAGCAGTAATCACTTTAATAGTCTGCCCTCTGGTCACTAAATATTTGAGTTCCTCTCCCTCTAAAACAAATACTGATGCACTTCCCAAGCAAAGTCTCATCAAGTCATAGCTCTACTTCAATGTCCATGATCTCTCAGTGATGCTAAGTGTCCTGACATGTCTTCTCCTTGTCTGGAGATCTGTGCACAACAAGTCATCATCTAGCACCAAACCCCCAACTGCCAACCCCAATATGCAATGGTAGTACAGACAGATCACTATCATTATTAGGAAAGGTGATAAACGGCGAACTGTGAAGTCAATGTCTGTAGAAATTCTGAAATCATTCTGATGAAGGATAGTTGGAAGAAAGGCAGGCAGGGACAAGACTCCCCCCCATGCCCGCCCCCCCTCCCCTGCCCTAAGAGGAAAGCACCCTTAAAAGGATTTTACACCACTTTCCTACATGGTAGATAGATGACAAAAACCTGATTAGATGCATGGAGGGTTAATCAGATTAAAACAGCTTACCAACAAGCCCATGTAAACTCCTAGACTTAGAAACTCTGGTGGCAACCCTCTCGGGTCCCCTCCCTCTTTGGGAGCTTTGTACTATCTGTACTTTACTGTACTCTTAATAAACTTTGCTTTGCTGCCCACCACTCTTCGGCTGGTCTGCTGCCTCTTCATTCTCCGAAGTGGCGTGACCAAGAACCAGGGTCACCGAAGGAAAAGAAATCCTGTTACAATGCTAGGAATGTCACGGGGACCCTTAGGCTGGAAGAGTGGAGAATGTTGTTTAGAATGTAATTCTGGTTCCTAGAAGGGTCCCCAGCGCCGCCTATCTTCTCTCCACTGGCTCTCGGCTACGCTTCTGATTGTTTATTTTTAAATTATCCTTCTCAGTCACCTCTGAATTGGAAGTGAGACTGGGATGCTATGTCCTCCCTGGAGGCTGAGCAACTTCCTCAGTGGGCTGCCCAGCCTCCCAGAAAGTTAGGACCAAGGGTCATTTTAATCCTTTGACAGGAATAGATTATTTTGTCCATGCTCATGATTTCTCCCACAGTACACTCTCTTAAAAGCCTAGCAGTTTTTAAAATGTTTGCCTTGGTTGGTTACACGTGCCAACAGCCACATCCAGAATTCTTTCTAGACATATTTCTTAGATTTACAATATTTGCTTCCTGCCCCCATGCTTTATCTGTCTCAACTTAATTACAAGCCTTGGGCCAATCAGGCTGAGGTGGGAGATACATACCTTTAATCTCTTTTCCCTGAGCTATTTTATTCAATTGAAAGGATTTACTGTGTGCTACCTTAATCCATTCAAAGGCTTTTAATAATGGGAATAAACAGCTTTAGCCTTGATTGGATCCTCGCCTCAAGGCTAAGTTTTGATCAGATTTTGCTGGTCAAAGGAATTTTTTTCAACCCATGTCCCTGAATTTGGAGATTCTATTTTGTTTTGTCACAGCTTTCCATTGAGTATTATTAATGATCATGGAGATATTAAGAGTTATTCCAAAGAATACCTTGGATTCTAGCCATAGAACTCCCTACCCATTTCGTATAGTAGGAGCCAACTTCCTGTTACTAATAAGGATCAATCTCTGCTCATCTGTTTAGTAGTAAGAAGAGTTTAAAATGGCCAGAAAGCAGTCTTAGCTTCTACATCAATGGAACTATTGCTTTATCTCTTGTGGAAGGTTTTCTCTCTTGGGATTAGTACCCTTAAACCTTCCATGCCCAAGGTTGTGGGACAGGAAGCAAATATTTTCTAAATTCCTCCGTCAGAACAATGTTGCATGAAGTAGCACAATGGGGAATTCTTTAAAGGGGTCAAGATGCTAGTAGAAGCCGTGCAGACAAAAAAAAAAAAAAAAAAAATCTCTATCTGTGATATGTAGCTATTCTCATGAGGACAACTTGTTGCCCTTCCATAATGGAAGGAAGCCAATGTAATCAATTTGCCACCAGATGGCTGGATAGTAACCTATCTCTCCAGATCACTCCAAGGAATGGTGCCATGCTGATGGCTTGGCGTTGACATCTGCTGTTGGTAGGTAGGGCACTCAGCATCATCAATGGCTGTATCCATATCAGCCACGAAGAGGGGAATTTTATGTTGTTGAGCCTATTTACAGCCTTCATTGAGCATCATTGCTTTCTAGAGAGAGAAGGGTTACCAGATATCACAAAATGAGTTTTGTTGGTCATCTGATTATTGAGAACATCCTCTACAGTGGATTTCCCTTATTAGGCATTGATATAACACACAGATGTCTTATACACTATGTGTCCATTCCAAGAGACACACCCTTTGAAAGATTGATCACCACCAATCTGATCCTTTTCAACTGGCCATACCATTATCTAATGTTCATTATTTGGTTTAAATTCATACCTCAAATTATTTCTCCTACAAAACAACATGGACAACCAGCTACATGCCCCAACTTATTCCTACTGGGAAAATTTCATTTCACCACCATCTGTCAAGGATATTTTTGAATGAGCTATGATATAATATATCCACTTCTACCCAATAACTTATGCAGATCCAGCAAAAACAAACAAACAAATAAACAAAAAACCCTACCCAACTATGCCTGAATTCTTTTCTTCTTCAGAAAACTGTGAAACTGAGGAATTTTCCACCAAGTTTCAGATGTGAGCTGAGGAAAAGACCACAAAGCAGCAGGAGGAGGGCTGGGACACCTGCACATGCAATTTTCACTTATTTTCTGGACCTGCTTGGGAATGTCTCATACAGAGCTTTTCTGTTTAGTACTGGAATGCTGATGCTTGTGCTCAGCCTTATGACTTGCTGGGGCAGATAACATCCAGCAGGGAGCCTAGTAGATATTGCTTGATCTAAATCATCCACCAAGAATCCAACATGGTGGACAAAAATCTGCCAGGATCACCAGAGTGGTAATTCACAACCTTTCACCCACTTCCTAGAATTGTGACAGTTCATGAACCCAGAGTCTGTTGATCAAGAGAGAAACTGTCTCCCTTTGAGGAGGGATCCCACAACACACCTCAAATATATGCTTTAAATTTTCTTCTATCCCTTCACTATAGGGACAATAGACATTTACCAGGGTAACTGTGAACTAGTAAGTAGTAAATACCTAGATTTGCCAAGAGTTTCTCAACACTGGCTTCTAGTTTACATTAATCCCTGATAATCAGTGCATCACCAAGCTCCACTTGTCGTAAGGGGTGGGAAGAGACTGGTGACTTCAGAAGTCAGGTGGATAGTCCAGTTTGGGGCAGAAGTCATTGTACAGTGGGTTCTGTGAGCCCAAGGAAACACTGTATTGTTCTTCCCATGTTCAGAATGGAGTTGGAAGAGATACACTCAGCACCTGACAGAATTCCCACATTGTCTCCTTGTCATGTAGAGGAAGGGCTATCGTTGAAGCAATGGAAGGTTTTATGACTCCACGGAAAAGGGAGAAGTGGAAGAATTCATTTTCTCAGAGTCCAATAAAAACTGAACCCATGCAATAGGAGCCAGTGCAGGGAGAGAACAAAGCATGGAGGGAGCAGAGTTCCTGCCCCCTGGACTCCTGCAGGGGTGCCTCTGACTGTGCATGCCAACCAGAGCTAGCCAGTAATGGAGCCTGGTTCATGCAGTCTTACAGTGCTTACCTCCGAGGGCACAGAAGAAGGTAAAGAATGATAGAAAATGGGCAGGGTTGGAAAAAGAAAATAATCAACCAAACTACCAAAGGCATTTATTCCTGTCATTGAAGAAAAAATCGAGAACAGAATTTTCTCAAACAGGCATTTTATTGGAGAAAGAAAGACATGTTAAATAAGTGTTGTGAATGTTGACAATTAATATGGGATTTCCTGAAAGAGGAAGAAAAGGTTTTATTTTTTAAAAAACAACCTTAACATTAATTAAACAGAAATAAACCAATTTCGTATTATTTTAGAGATTACGTAGTTTGAGGTTAGAGCATATAAAAAGTATTCTTGGATCAAGGACTATAAAACTATGGATTGTAGCTGAACAGAGAACTTTTGCTTTCCTTTGATTTTGTTCTTAGAAATTTACTGAACACAATGAAAACTGTGTACAATATGTATCAGATGTATGAGTAGCATATCTTCTTTTTAAATAGATTTATCCATTCATCAGGCCTGTAGACGGTGTGTCTTGTGTGAGTGCTTATGTGTTTACATGAGTTTTATTTAATCATCCCTAAGTGAGGCAACTATTTTATTCTGAATTTTGCACTATGATCTGGGGACTAAATTTTAGAAAATGCCCTCCATCTCTTATTTCTCCTGATTCACCTTGTGAAGTTTTAAAGGCACTTCTGATTTATTTTAGACGGCTTATAGAAACCTGCCCACTATTCCACTTTAGCCAAAGTTTTGATTTGAAAAATCTAATGATACAAGTTTTTGCTTAAGTATAGTGTTTTGCTCTCCTTGGATGGACTTAGCTAGTAACTTTTAAATTAAATTTTTCTTGGTCTACTCTGTTATAAAACAGAAAAGGTAATACCCCAACGAGAGATTTTTGCTTTTTGTCAAACAGAGGAGCTACTTCTAGTTTATTTAATTTGCTTATTTTTGTTTTTAATTATGGCTACCTTTTCCTTCTCTATCACAGCTCTCTTTTATTTTCTGTTTCAGTTGTGTAAGAACAAACTTGGGACAACAAAATTCTTCTAATAAAGCAGCAGTTCCTTTTTATATCCATATCCCCTAGCATTATGCTCTTTCTTTGGTGTTCAGATTTGTAGAAGTTAAAAGGACTGGGAAGTGTGGTTTCTCGACACATAAAGTATAAGAACGGCATTGTTAATAAACACTTCTGTATCTGTAAAACCACCTCAAAAATTAAGTGAGGGTAGTATAAATCATAGAGAGGTACTCTTTACATTTTTGTGATTTACAAGGCAGGGAAAGAGAATCATGGCAATGTTTTAGTCAAATGTAATCTCTGGGATTCTAAATCAAATTAAAAATAAGTGTGCTTCTAGCCAAGAAAATCTTTATATTTATCCTGTCATGGGAATCCACATTCAAGCTGTGTCTTGGTCAGAGATTGATTGGAATTAGAGCAATAGTTATACTTTGGCCTAAGTGTGGGTCCCCAGATGCCCAAACAATAAACCTGACAATGTCTCCAGAACATTCTGTAGAAGTTAGGTGGTTTACTATGAAGAAGAGAGAAAACATTCCAGAGTGTTCCCTTGAGTTTGACCAAAGCTTCCTGGGGCACTGGGAGAACTCCGCATGCCTTTGCTTCTTAGTTAAAAACATATGGGGTAAGAATTTTGAGAAAAGCTTCTGGTGACAGAGCATGCAGCAAACTGAGAATTGGATTTGAAGTCAGAATATCCAGGTTTAAGTGAGGTCTTGCTGTTACCAGATCTTCCTAAGACTGTAAGACCCACTTTCCTATGTGTGCCCTGGGAAAAGAGGACCTGTTTGACAGTTTGCTTATTTCTGGTTGTGACTGAAAATAATACGGCATTTGAGAAATGCATGATAAACTGAATGCAACGCACAAGTGCTACATGTTTTTGCTCATAAACCCTGAGAAGTAAGGAAGAGCCAGATTTTGTGTGGGCAACGCTTAGCGTTTACAGATGAAGAGACAGAGGCTAAGGAGGCTGACTACACTGGTTAGGGTTACACAGAGAGAAAAATTAAAAACTAAAGTTCCCAAAAAGTCAGCTTTCTATAAAACTTAACGGAGATACGAGAGGATTGTAGATCAGTGTTTCATCAACACATGGCCTGTGGGAGACCTGCCTCGGAATGTGTGGATATACGTTAAAAAGGCAAATCCATGGTCTTCGCCCAAGACTAACGGGATCACAGTCATTGGGAACGGGCTCCTTTGGTACAAATTTCCCACGTGAATCATGTGCACTCAAGTCACTGCAAATTGCGCTTTTACAGAGACCCTCACAGTGAGGTCAGATGATGGAATATTTGCATGTCCTCAGACAGTGACTGCCTGGTATGTCTTTTTTGGGGGGGGGGAGAAAATCACTTTATTCTAATTAATTCACAAATGAGAACATCACAAAAGGTGATTTAAGGAGGCATGCAAATATCTGCCCAACCTCAAATTCAAACCATCTCAATGAACTTCTATACAGTAAGAACAACCTTTTTCATTCCAATTCTGAAGAAAGCTGTATTTAATGATGAAGGAGAAGCTTAACTGGTGGTTTTACACTTTATATATTCACCATCAATTATATTTTTATGCTAAATTAACTTGGTTATGAGAGATGATTTTCCATATCTTCAGTTTGAACTTCTTGATTAGGCTAATCCATTTGCAGATCTGCACTGTTTCAGCACCTCGCTGAAACCTTCACAAAGCTTCAGGTCATCCTGGTTCTGGGCACACTCCAGAAACTGTTTCATCTCCTAGTGGCATGGGCCAGGCTGCTGCTGCTGCTGGTGTGCTGGCTGGATTCCCTGAGGCTCCTGGTATGTGATGTCAGGCCTTGAAGGCTCAGCATTGCCTCCTCCACCGAAGCCCCTGGTGATGGCATGACCCATCCGGTGCCTGACAGCAGAGCCCACAGCCACGCCATCTGGGCCATGAGCCCTGGCTACCGGGGCGCAGCAGCAGGTGAGCCGACAGCAGCTGGTGGAGCCGCTGCCGGAGGCTGAGCTGCCGGCACTGGTCTAGGCCCGGCTGGCCGGAGGGGCCATGCGGGAGGTGCGGCTCTGGCTTCCACGCGCCATGGCAACTTGCAGAGCAGCTCAGTGTCTGGCCTGTCTTTTTTAAAGGAAGGTTAATGGTTGCTGCCATTTACCAGTCTGTGAGGTCATACAGGTAAAAATGTAAAAATGCAGTAATTACGCAAGGTGTGAGAAAAACCAGAGCTCCTTTGATAAATGTGGCGCAGGGAGTAGTGGGCAGCGTACATCACCCACTGTTCCTGCTGCAGGGCGAGAACAGAAGGACCTGAGATGGACGTCCCTCAGCAGGACAGACACACGCAGTACCTGCAGGGTGTTTATTATATGGTATGAAGAAGACACCAGGTGTTTTAAAGTCTTGATTTATTTTCCCGGAAAACAATATGATCTTCGTCGGCCTTCTAGAAATTATGGTTGCCCTCGCAAGAGTGACAGGGGGCCTACCCTTCTGGGAGCTCGGCCTCCTGACTAGACACGTGCCCTGCACAGGGCAAGTGGTTGTTTTGTGTCGCTGTCCCAGAGCGCCTAGTGGTGTCTAGTGGCCCGCGGGGCAGAGAGGCGAGGGTGGGCAAACAAGACAATAGTGCATCACATGGGCTTGGCGCGGCTGCCAGTATGGGCTCTATTCCTAAGAAGGATCTACTGACCTTCCGGCCTTGGGAGCGCTGCTTAATATTCCTCAATTTCAATTTCCTTATTAGTTAAATCGGAGACAGAAGCACATACTTCACTAGGTTTAAATGAGATTGAAATGAGCTAATGCACCTAAAGTGGCCCAGCACAAAGCAATTTACACGTAGTCGTTTTCCTTCCTCTCACCCCTGCTGAAAAACAGCCGTCCTTCCCGGCCCTTCACCGCATCACTCTTGTTGTTAGATTCACTTAAATTTTGCAAATGCTCATTCGGTACCGACTACACACAAACGTGTATGTACTCATGTACAGCTTCAACAACCACTGAGGAATGTCCCTGGGATGTCACACTGGGACTTCACTGTCAGGCTAGTAGTGTTAACAGTCACAAGGGAGTGAGACACTGCTAGGCATCCTACATATAGTGTTGGACAAAGTGGCTCTGCAAGGAAGGAATTACGATGCCCATTCTACAGATGGGATCATGGCTCAGAGAGGAGAGGCAAGGCCAACGGCAGAGCTGGGGTTGGTATTCAACTCTTCAACTCTGTCGTCCTCCAAAACCTGTCCTTCCACTAGACCACCTCGGTGCTCAATCTAAAACCAGACTGAACACCTTTCTTCCCCAAACCCATTCCTTTCCATTTCCTATTTCAGAAAGTGTAATCACAATTAGCCTCGTCATTCATGGGGGAAACTTGGGGATTTTCCTTAGAACAGCCTTTTTCTTCTTTCCTGCTTTCTATCTGTAGCTGCATTTTCTCCCTTTATACTCTTCATATCTTAAAAAATTTGCCCTCTCATCTTCAGGCACATAACTTCTACCCTAGGAAGTTTAAGGTCTCATTATCTCAAACTTGGATGGCAAAAGAAATCTCTCTTTGTCCAGCGAGAGACCTCATGACTCTATCCATGTCAACATTTCTAAAATGCTCTTTCTAAAGCCCAGATTTGGATTTGATCATCTCACTGTTTCCAGGGTGTCTACAGTTCCTCATGCCTGTCCAAGTAGCCTCCCCTCCTGAGATTTCCCTTTTGGTAACTGCTTGCAACCTCACGTGCCATTTCCTGCTGCATGCCTGTGGTCACCCGGCTTTCTCTTCCCTGTTTCCCTGGCGAAGACCGGTGGAGACGCAAGGCTCCCTTGGGGCTACATCCTCTGTGGACACTTGACTAATCTCCAATTAGAACTCCCAGTCCCCACTCCCTGCCCCACTACATAGTGTCGAGGCCTCCATCACAGATTGCTTGTTAAATGTCCCCCCACCTGCCCTGCTGTCCCTTTCTTGAAATTAGGGATGGGAGTTTTGTTTCTCTTTGATTTCTAACAGCCAGTACAGTGCTGGCAATCAGTACAGGCACTTACTAAATGTTTATTGAAAGCATAAATAAATGAATGAGGGAATGGGCCACCGTTTTATGCTGGGATTAGGTAGATGAGGGGCCAGAGGCTTCCTGCAAGGTCTATAATACAACAAAGATAAGACAAGGTCTCTGACATAGACAGCCTGTCTAGGTGATTGAACAACAGGTCAAGTTTAATTGACGAGTCATGTCTTATCTTCCCTTTTTCTTCCCTATTATTCTGTAGAAACTAGTCTATTAACCTGAATAAATCAAATTCTGTGTAATTCTCCCTTCGTGGCTTTGAAATTGTAAATGGCCCAAGCTCTGAAAGGGAACCAGATATGTCTATAAACTGTTTGGAGATATATTATCCCAGCTTCATGGATGACCTTGAGGGTATCACCCTGAATGTTTATCTCACAAAGGTCTGCCTAGAAAAACCAGCTTGCAAAATTGAGGTGGTAGCTTATTTGTCCCTTTAAAGAGTGCTCATTTTACTACTTCCATAAAAAAGGAAAATAAAAAGGAATACCAGAGGGCTCTGTCAACTGGCAAGGGAAGCCGCTGGTTTCCTTACGACAGCTTTCAGCGGAAGGGGGAGGGAGGCAACTGCAGGGGTTTCATCAGACAAAGTTGATTTTTCTCACACAAAAGGAGCCCTGGAGGGAGACCAGGCTCGTGAGGCAGATCCATGAAGTTATCAGTGACTTGGTTTCCCTTTTCTTCTTTCCGCACTATCATTATTGTGAGGGATTTGGTTTTTGCTTCCACGGACATAAGGTGACTACTCCATCTCGAGGCCCTGAATGTGCTCTACAGACACCAGGGAGGGGCCAGAGCGAAGGAGGCAAGCAGCGGGCAGTGGGATCGGCTTCTTTTTCTCACTTTCCCTACCCCCAGTAGACTCGGCTGGAATATACCTCTATCACACCCGCACTGACTTCAAGGAAACCTACCAGAAGCAGCTTTTTGGGCACTGGGCCTCCCTGAACAAATCATGGCTCTTCCAGGGAGGAAGAAGGGAGAAAGAAAATGTGACTCTGCTAAGACCTAGTGGCATCTTTTCCTGTTTGGGATACTGAAAGAAACATGAATCACCTGGAGGCTGACTGCTCAGAGGGCCCGCATTTCAGGTGCAGAAAGTGCTTCCACAGTCTCGGACACAGCTCCATCCACTCTGCTCTCCCTCCATAGACTTCAGCCTGGATTACTATCTATAAGCTCTTACCTGGTTTCCAGCCTCTCTGCTTGGAGTTTTTCTCATTTCAATGCCTTCTGTGTACTCCTATGCGAGCTAACTTTCTAAAATATGTACTGATTATGTCACTGCCCTCCCTTATTCCCTCCTATAAAGTCAATCTTGTTAGTAGAGCAGACAACACTCCTCACTACCCTTTATTCCTTGGTTCTGGATTTTCCCGACAGCCCCATTTCTTAGGACTGCTCACTTTGCTCTTTAGCTCTGGCCTTCGTGGGTAAACATTCAGACTCACCGCCTGTCTAGATTTCTCTGGCCTCTGACCTTTGGGCACATGCTTCCTTCTGCTTGGGCCATTCTTCATCCCTCTCCACGTTTCTCCCATGAATTGACCCTGAAGAGATGTGACTTCCTGCAGGAAAACTTCTCTGCTTCCTGGGTTATACCTTCCCCTTCTGCACTCACATCACCACGTCATTATTCCCTGTGTGAGCATCTGCATCTTCCTCCACCGGAAAGATCTGCAAAACCAGGGAAGCATTTTTCACAACTGCAATCTCACTTGCCTGGTGCTGGGAACTAGCAAGAGATATTTACTTTGTGAACAGGTAAACAAATAGGCATTTTCCATTGTCCTTTTCACTCCCACTGGGGTAAGTTGGGGGGAGTAGTGGTAGGCGGGCACTGGGAGAAGAGGTGACTCGATTTATCCATCATGCGGTAGCCTCACGAGCCCCTCTACTTTCTCCACCAAAGTGAAGACTTACCGACGCTCCCTCCCCCGTCACTTACATCCTCCTGGCTTTCTTCCTGGCATTTTCTGTTCAATGCTGTCCTTGATACTTACTGAAATCAATCTAACTCTTAAACAAGTTTGGTGGAAAGAGTATGGGCACACTGGATGTGATTTTTCCTAAACTGCATGTACCCCACATACAGATACAGCACTTCCAACTAATTTCACGGGGGGGTTGGAGTGTAGAAGGTGGAAGGGAGTGTAGACTCTGTCTGTAAGCCCTTTTCACCCAGAGAGTGTTCCGGCAGCTCCCACAGCCATTTGGTGGAGTTCTAGCGCTGGCTCTTTTATATATGTGAGTTGCTCTTTTAACCTGTGGTTTTTTAAAGAAAAGAGAAAGGCGGGGGGGAAACTAATGATCTGCCTCTGATTGCAATTCATCACTGTTCTGGGATTTTCGCTGGGAAACAGCAATACCGCTGTGGTTGTACGTGATTGTTTGATATAAAAGAAGATGAGTACCTAAGTAATTACAGAGATTTATGTTGTTGGAACACCTGTTTGGGTAAAATACTTATGCAAAATTCCTTCAAAACACAACTGTGCATTATTATTTATGAGCAATGGACTGCACCTTCTTTTAGGAACTTAAGCAAAACTTTACAAACCTTGAAAAAGAGATTCCTTCTTTTAGGACATGAACAATCTATCTGAAACTTATTTCTTCTTTTTAAAAAGCCTACAATTTAGGGTTCTGGTCCAAAATGGCAGCCTAAGAAACTCACCTCCTCCAGGGAACACACCAAATTATACGTATTAATAGAACAATTCCTCCTGAGGAAAACTAAGGGCCGAGTGAACAGCTCCTGAACAACGAAGGACAGAGAGAATGGCAAGAGAACAGAAAGGAGACAGAGACATGGTTACAAAGGGAAACCCACCCCCACGCTGCCAAGGGCAGTGAGGAGGGACAGTACTGAGGCGCAGATCCCTCTGCCTTGGGCACACAAGAAAACCCATGGTTTAAAAGAGCAACTAGCTTATAAAAGAGACAACGCCAGCACCCTGGGGAACACCAGAGGAGCCGGGGTGACTCCCGCCAGATCATGGCAGGTTTAAGTCTCCCTGGCCTTGCCACTTTATGAGCACAGAGAGCGGAGCAGAGTCTGGTCTGGTCACCATAACTGCCCTGCCGCCTCGGCGAGCCCTGCGAAGAGCGAAGGTGGGTGTTTTTGTTTCTTTATTTTCCTTTTTGTTTTTTTCTTCTTTCCTCCCCCCTCCCGCCCCCCTTTCTCTTTTCTTTAAAAAGCCACAGGTTAAAAGAGCAACTCACATATATGAGACTCAGCGCTAGAACTCCACCAAATGGCTGTGGGAGCTGCCAGAACACTCTCTGGGTGGGAAGGGCTTACAGACAGAGTCTACACTCCCCTCCGTGGTCTACGCCCCAATCCCCCCACTTTGAAAGCACAGACCAGTGTACCGTCCAGGTGCCCTAGCCACCCTGCTGCATGGGTGAGCCCTGGGCCACTGGCCCACACCAGCCCCAACCATCCCACCAAGATGGTCACAAAGCAGGGCACAGCAGGACACCCTTGGTTAGCACTCACTACCACTCCAGCCTTTGTGCCAAGGTCACACTGGTGCAAACCACACTGGTGAGAACACTCCAGGCCCACACCACTTTGGCTTCAGATGGCTTGCCAGGGCACCCTGGTGCAGAACGCTCCAGAAGCTCCCAGCTGAAGTTTGCTTCAGACCCAGCCACCCTGCCAGGGTGTGCCTTGGAAACCCCCAGCCCGTGCTTGCATGTTTCAGCTACACCACCAGGTAACTTCCTAGGCAAAGTGCTCTGGAACATAGCTGCCCATACCAGCCTCAGAACCATTAGCCTGGCTGGGGCACCCCATTCACTGAACACCTTGGTACATCCTGGCTTGGACCCAATTCAGCTTGAGCTGTCCTTCTAGGGCACCACGGGCATAGAACACCCGAGGACCTCCCAGTCTGTACCCCACCTTGCCTCCAGTCACCCCCTCAGAGAACCTTCTGTGCAGAGAGTCCTGGAATACCCCGGTTTACATCCACTTCAGCTTCAACTATCTTGCCAATTTGCCCACTGTCTGTGAGTCCTGGTGCTCCCCCACCTACCCCAGCTTTACACATTTTAGCATTTTAGTTTCAACTATTCTGCCAGGACACACAGAAAGCCTAGGGAACTCCTGGCTTCACACCACCTCAGCTCCAGCTTTCCTTCCAGGGCACTCCTGCACAAAACATCCTGGAGCACCCTAGCTTACACCCATATCAGCTTCAGCTTTCCTGCCAGGATACCGTCAACACATAGAACCATAGGATACCCTGGTCTGCATCCACTTTAACTTTAGCTGTCCTGACAGGATGCCCACTGAGTGGAGAGCCCTAGGACCCCCAACACATGCCAACCAGCAAAAGTCATCTACCACACACAGTATACACAGGGGATGACCATACATAAGACCAGTCCTTCAAGTTTAGAAGAAGCATCTGTTCTGCCTAATCCATAGAAGCAGACACAGAAAGTCAAACAAAATGTGGAGACAGAGGAAAATGCTCCAAAAGAAAGAACAAGACAAAACCTCAGTAAAAGAACTGAATGAAATGGAGATAAGAAATACGCCAGATAAAGAATTTAAAGTAATGATCATAAAAATGCTCACTGGTATGGAGAGAAGAATAGAAGAACTCTGTGAGACCTTCAATAAAGAATAAAAAATATAAAACAGATCCAATCAGAGTTGAAGAATATAATAACTGAAATAAAAATCACACCACAGGGAATCAAGAGTAGACTGACTAGTGGATGCAGAAGAATGTATCAGTTATCTGGAAGATGGGAAAATGGAAAACACCCAAGTTTAACAGCAAAAAGAGAAAAAAAAATTAAAGAGGATAGGCTGAGAGATGTCCTGAACAATATCAAATGAACAAACATTTGCATTATAGGGGTCCCATGAGAGGAAAAGAGAGAGAAAGGAGGAAAAAAATTTATTTAAATAGATACACCTGAAAACTTCTCTAACCTAGAGAAGGAAATAGACATCCAGGTCCAAGAAACACAGAGAGTTCCAAACAAGATGACCCAAGGAGGTCCATGCCAAGACACATAATAATTACAATGTCAAATTTAAAGAAAAAGAGAGAATTTTATTTTATTTTATTTTTATTTTTTTTAAAAAGAGAGAATTTTAAAAAACAGTGGGAGAGAAGGAAAAAGTTAGCTATAAGGGAAAATCTATAATTTTCAGCAGAAACTTTGCAAGCCAGAAGGCAGTGAATGATATATTCAAAGTGCTGAAAGGGAAAAACTTACAACCAGAAATATTTTACCTGGCAAGATTATCATTCAGATTTGAAAGAGCGATAAAGAGTGTCCCAGACATAAACATCAGGGTGCTACCCCTTCGGATCCTTACATTTGTATCTTTGGGGTAAATACCCAGTAGTGCAATTGCTGGGTCATATGGTAGCTCTATTTTTAACTTTTTGAGGAACCTCCATACTCTTTTCCAGAGTGGCTGCGCCAGCTTGCATTCCCACCAACAGTGTGGGAGGGTTCCCCTTTCAGCCATCCCTCCAACATCTGTCATTTCCTGACTTGTTAATTTTAGCCATTCTGACTGGTGTGAGGTGGTATCTCATTGAGGTTTTGATTTGGATTTCCCTGATGCCGAGCGATGTTGAGGACTTTTTCATGTATCTGTTGGCCATTTGGATGTCTTCTTTGGAAAAATGTCTGTTCATGTCTTCTGCCCGTTTCTTGATTGGATCATTTGTTCTTTGGGTGTTGAGTTTGATAAGTTCTTTATAGATTTTGGATACTAGCCCTTTATCTGATATGTCATTTGCAAATATCTTCTCCCATTCTGTCAATGTCCACAATAGCCAAACTATGGAAAGAGCCAAGATGTCCATCGACAGATGAATGGATAAAGAAGATGTGGTATATATATACAATGGAATATTATGCAGCCATCAAAAGGAATGATATCTTGCCATTTGTAATGATGTGGATGGAACTGGAGGGTATTATGCTGAGCAAAATAAGTCAATCAGAGAAAGACATGTATCATATGACCTCACTGATAGGAGGAATTCTTAATCTCAGGAAACAAACTGAGGGTTGCTGGAGTGGTGTGGGGTGGGAGGGATGGGGTGGCTGGGTGATAGACATTGGGGAGGGTATGTGCTATGGTGAGCTCTGTGAATTGTGTAAGACTGTTGAATCACAGACCTATACCTCTGAAACAAATAATACATTATATGTTAAAAAAAAAAGAAGATAGCAGGAGGGGAAGAATGAAGGGGGGGAAATCAGAGGGGGAGACAAACCATGAGAGACTATGGACTCTGAGAAACAAACTGAGAGTTCTAGAGGGGAGGGGGATGGGGGGATGGGTTGGCCTGGTGATGGGTATTAAAGAGGGCACGTTCTGCATGGAGCACTGGGTGTTATATGCAAACAATGAATCATGGAACACTACATCAAAAACTAATGATGTAATGTATGGTGATTAACATAACATAAAAAAAAAGAGTGTCCCAGACAAACAAAACTCAAAGGAGTTTATCACCACTAAAACAACCTTACAAGGAATGTTAAAGGAACTTCTTTAAGAGGAAAAGAAATGGCCATATTTAGACATAAAAAATTATGAACAAAAAGATGTAAAATATGACAGGATATACATAAAACACGTAAGAGGGAGGAGAGAGAGAGAAAGAAAAGAAGGAAATGCCTTTAAAAATGTGTTTGAATTTAAATGACCACCAACTTAATACAGAACTTAAATGACCATCAACTATATACTTAGGATGTTATGTAAGAATGTTATGGTAACCACAAACCCAAAACCTATAAAAGATCCACAGAAAACAAAGAGGAAAAAAAGCCAAACATAATACTACAGAAACTCATCAATCACAAAGAAAGCAAGAGAAGAAAGGAACAGAAAAGAACTACAAAAACAACCAGAAAACAAAAAACAAAATGGCAATAAGTACATACCTACCAATAATTACTTTAAATGTAAATGGCCTAAATGCTCCAATCAGCAGACACAGGGTGGCAGAATGGATAAATAAACAAGACCCATCTGTGTGCTGCCAATAGGACTCAGACCTTAGGACACATACACAGTGAAAGTGAAGGGATGGAAAAGTAGTCACCATGCTAATATGCACATATCAGACAAAATATGCTGTAAAACAAAGACTATAATGAGAGACAAAACGAGTTTATATAAGAATAAAGAGATCATTGCAGCAAAGGTTTAAAACAATTGTAAATATCTACACATCTAACACTGGAGCACCTAAATACATAAAGCAAATATTAATGAAAATAAAGAGAGAAACTGACAATAATACAATAATAGTAGGGAATTTTAACACCCCACTTACATCAATGGATAGATCATCCAGGCAGAAAATCAATAAGGAAACAGTACCTTTGAATGACACATTAGACCAGATGGACATAATAGAAGTATAAGAATCAGTCCATCCACAAACAAAAGAAAACACATTAGGCCACAAAACAAGCCTCAATAAATATGAGATTGAAATCATACCATGCATCTTTTCTGACCACAATGATATAAAACTAAAAATAAATCAAAGGGAAAAAACTGAAAAACACACAAACACATGGAGGCTAAATTGCTTGATACTAAATAACTAATGGTTCAACAAACCAACCAAAGAAGAAATAAAAAAACAGATGCAAGCAAATAAAAATGAAAACACAATGGTCCAAAATCTCTGCATAGCAACAAAAGGAGATCTAAGAGGGAAATACACAGTGATACACGCTTACCTCAAGAAAGAAGAAAAAACTCAAATAAATAATCTAACCTTATACCGATAGGAATTAGAAAAAGGACAAAACCTAGATGAGTAAAAGGAAGGAAATGATAGAGATCAGAGCAGAAATAAATAACATAGAGGCAAAAAAAAATCAATGAAACCAAGAGCTGGTTCTTTGAAAGATAAATAAAATTAATAAACCCTTAGCCAGACTCATCAATAAAAAAAGATACATTAAGGTCACTTGATGTAATGAGCACTGGTGTTATATGCAACTGATAAATTACTAAATTCTGTCTCTGAAAATAATACTACAGTATATGTTAACTAAATTGAATTTAAATAAATTTTTTAAAAAAGATAAAGACCTAGGGCACCTGGGTGGCTCAGTTGGTTAAGCGACTGCTTTCGGCTCAGGTTATGATCCTGGAGTCCTGGGATCGAGTCCCACATCAGGCTCCCTGCTCAGCGGGGAGTCTGCTTCTCCCTCTGACCCTCTTCCCTCTGGTGCTGTCTCTCACTGTCTCTCTCTCAAATAAATAAATAAAATCTTTAAAAAAAAAAGATAAAGACCTAAATAAATAAAATCAGAAATGAGAGAGAAGTAACAAATAACACCACAGAAATACAAAGGTCTATAAGAGAATCCTATGAAAAATTATATGCCCACAAATTGGACAACCTAGAAGAAACGGATAACTTCCTAGAAGCATATAATCTTCCAAACAAATAAGAAAGCAATAGAAAATCTGAACAGACAGGTTACTAGTAATGAAATTGAATCAGTAATCAAAAAACTACCAAAAAATAAAAGTCCAGGGCCAGAAGCCTTCACAGTTAAATTCCACCAAACATTTAAAGAAGAGTTAGCACTTATTCTCTCCAAATTATTCCAAAAACTAAAAGGGGAAGGAAAGCTTCCAAATATATTCTACAAGTCCAGCATTACCCTAATACCAAAATCAGATGAAGACATCACAAAAAAAAGAAACCTACAGGCCAATATCCCTGTAACAAAAATCCTCAACAAAATATTAGCAAACTGCATCCAACAATATATTAAAAGGATCATGTACCATAATCAAGTGAGATTTATCCTGGTGATTTGAGGATGGTTGATTTGCAAATCTATCAATGTGATATACCACATCAATAAAATGAAGGACAGAAACCACATATCATCTCAATAAATGCAGAAAATGCATTTGACAAAATTCAACATCAATTCATGATAAAAACTCCCAACAAAATGGGTTTAGAGGTGCCTGGGTGGCTCAGTCGTTAAGCATCTGCCTTCGGCTCAGGTCGTGATCCCAGGGTCCTGGGATCGAGCCCCGCTTCGGGCTCCCTGCTCGGCGGGGAGCCTGCTTCTCCCTCTCCCACTCCCCCTGCTTGTGTTCCCTCTCCCGCTGTCTCTCTCTCTGTCAAATAAATAAATAAAACCTTAAAAAAAAAACAAACAAAAAAAAATGGGTTTAGAGGGAACATACCTCAACGTAATAAAAACCACATATGAAAAACCCACAGCTAACATCATAATCAATGGAGAAAAACTGAGGACTTTTCCTCTAAGATCAGGGACAAGACAAAGATGTCCCCTCCCACCACTTTTATTCAACATAGTACTAGAAGTTCTAGCTATAGCAATCAGAAAAGGAAAAGAAGTTAGGTACATCCACATTGGTAAAGAAGTAGTTAAACTGTCACTATTCACAGATGACATGATATTATATACAGAAAACCCTAAAAACTCCAGCCAAAACTACTAGAAGTAATAAATGAATTCACTCTCAAAACTCTAAAACACGATGAAAGAAACTGACAAAAGGTGACAAAAATAAATGAAAAGATATCCCATCCCATATTTACGGATTGGAAGTACAAATATTGTTAAAATGTCCATATTACCCAAAGTAATCTACAGATTCAATGTAATCTTTATCAAAATACCAACAGCATGTTTTACAAAACTAGAACAAATAATATTAACATTTGTATGGAATCACAAAAGACCCCAAGTAACCAAAGCAATCTCAAAAACAAAAAACAAAACAAAAAACAAAGCTGGAGGTATCACAATTCGAGATTTCAAGGTATATTACAAAGTGGAAATACTCAAAACAGTATGATACTGGCATAAAAATTGACACATAGATCAGTGGAATAGAATAGAGAGCCCAGAAATAAATTTATGCTTATATGGTTAGTTAATCTATGACAAATAAATCCGTGCTTATATGGTTTATTAATCTATGAAAATGATATACAATGAGGAAAAGATAATCTCTTCAATAAATGGTGTTTGGAAAATTGGACAGCTACATGCAAAAGAATGAAACTGGACCACTTTGTAACATCATGCACAAAAATACACTCAAAATAGATTAAAGACCTAAATATGAGGCCTGAGATCATAAAAATCCTAGAACACAGGTAATAATTATTCTGACATTGATTGTAGCAACATTTTTCTAGCTATGTCTCCTAAGGCAAGGGAAATAAAAGCAAAATTAAATTATTGAGATTATACCAAAATAAAAAGCTTCTGCACTGCAAAGGAAACCATCAATGAAACAAAAAGACAACATACTTAATGGAAGAAAATCTTTGCAAATGATATATTTGATAAAGGGCTAATATCCAAAATACATAAAGAACTTATACAACCCAACACCAAAAAAAAAAAAAAAATCTGATTAAAAGTGGGCAGAGGACTCAAATAGACATTTTTTCCAAAGAAGACATACAGATGGCCTACAGACACATGAGAAGATGCTCAACATCATTCATCATCAGGGAAATACAAATCAAAACTACAATGAGACATCACATCACACCTGTCAGAATGGCAAAATCAAAAAGACAGGAAATAACAAGTGTTGGCAAGGATGTGGAAAAAAAAACCCACATACACTGTTGGTGGGATATAAATTGGTACAGCCACTGTGGAAAACAGTAAGAAGTTTCCTCAAAAATTTAAAAACAGAAATACTGTATGATCCAATAATTCCATTAATGGGTATTCGCCCAAAGGGAAAACACTAACTTGAAAGAGTATGTGCACCCCTACACCTACTGCAGCGTTACTTACAATAGCCAGGATATGAAAGCAACCTAAATATGTCCATCAATAGATGAATGGTTAAGGAAAAGTGATACATACACACACACACACACACACACACACACACACACACACACACATACACTACTACAACTCTTTAAAAAAGGATGAGATTATGCCATTTGTGACAGTATGGATGGACCTGGAGGGTATTACGTTAAGTGAAATAAGTTAGACTGAGAAAGACAAATGCCATATGATTTCACACATATATGGAATCTAAACAAAAGAAAACATGAATAAACAAACAAAATCAGAATCAGTCCTATGAACACAGAGAACAAACTGATGGTTGCCAGAGGGGAGGGGAGTGGGGCGATGGGTAAACTGGATGAAGGGGAGTGGGAGACACAGGTCTCTAGTTATAAAATGAATAAGTCATGGGAATAAAAGGCAAGATGTAAGGAATATAGTCAATGATACTGTAATAGCGATGTAACAAGATAGTAGCTACACCTGCGGTGAGCACAGCATGTTTAAACTTGTAGAATAACTATGTTGTATACCCGAAACCAATGCAATATCATGTGTTAATTACACTAAAAAAAAAGCCCACACCCTAAACAAAATTATTTATTCTGTAAATTTCCTGGAGTTTATAGGAGAATGAAAGCAGAAATCTTGTTTTTTGCTGTTTGGAAAATTGGACAGCTACATGCAAAAGAATGAAACTGGACCACTTTGTAACATCATGCACAAAAATACACTCAAAATAGATTAAAGACCTAAATATGAGGCCTGAGATCATAAAAATCCTAGAACACAGGCAATAATTTTGAGTATTTCTACTTTGTAATATACCTTGAAATCTCGAACACTTGTTATTTGCTCCACTCTCATGACTAATTACCTCACAAAAGCCCCACCTCCAAATAGCATCACACTGGGGATTAGGCCTCAACATACGCATTTTGGGGGGACAAAAAACATTGAGTCTAGAGCATAGCATGAGCATGGAGTTCCAAGTGACATGGTGCACACGTCTGCTTGAGCCACACACTCAGCATGGTGTCAGAAGGGCACTGAGACCTTCTCAGAGAAAGGGTATTTTGGAGGCATAACAGAGCCCTCTCCCCACAAAAGACTTTGCTCATTACAGCAAAGACAGTATAATTTTTAGTTTGACCCATTCTGCCACCTCAGTTGTGGGGGGTTTCCTACACTTCTCTGGGCCCACTGACTCATTTCCTTCTATTTATGTATTTTTGTCACTTAGCGTGTAGTTAATTGTGTCTTCCAACTAAAGTTTAAGCTACTTTAAAGAGCATAACCTCGTGTGCGATAGGTACTTGGTTATGTGTTGGTCATGAAAAGAAGAAATATGGTTGAATTCGAATAGCTTTGAAGTATGAGTACATGGGTTTGGGCCTGATTCTCAGCTCTGTGCCTAATTAGCAGGTTGACATTGAGTTACTTCACCTCTTCCTGTTTCCATTTTCTCATCTGCTTAACACATGATATTGCCAATTTCAGTGGATATCACGTGTGCACTCCCAGTACCCATGCCCTCTTCTTCGGATGAGAGCAGCCTTATTTCCATCATGAAACAGCTTTTTTCAGATGCTCCGTCATGTCTTTTGAGTGAGGCATGATATCCAGGCCTCATATATCATCACATGGCACAGTGATCCGTTCCAAGATTAATAAGGACCAAGCCACTCCAAGGAGAGTCAGTTGTGGGATATTTGCTAAAACTACTGAAATGGGAAATTAGCTCTCTTGTTGCTACACTTGAAATGAGGAGGATAAAACATGGAATACCTGTATTCCCAAGAGAACAAAGCCTGCCTGAGTGAAGCCATAACAGAAAGAATCCTAGCTGTGCAATAGAATGATACTGAGCCCAGATGCCCCTGTTTGAACCTCAAGGTCTCTCAACAACCAAAGCCAACACTGTCTGACCATTATTCAGTCATTCGAGCCTCTATCAATGTCCCCATCTCCCCACTACCACATTGTTTTTTTTAAACATATCCTAGTTTCAGTTAGTTTTATGTCATAACTAAAAGAATCTGAAAGGATTGTGAATTGGTAGAACCCTTTGAAGAAATCAAGAGCTTTTATTATCGTCATATTTTTTTCTTTCACATTTGGAAATCTGTCTTAAGAATCATCCTTGGGCGCCTGGGAGGCTCAGTCAGTTAAGCGTCTGCCTTCAGCTCAGGTCATGATCCCAGGGCCCTGGGATTGAGTCCTGCATCAGGCTCCTCACTCCAGGGAGCCTACTTCTCCCTCTCCCACTCCCCCTGCTTGTGTGCGCACTCTCTCTCTGTCAAATAAATAAGTAAAATCTTAAAAAAAATAAAAAGAATCATCCTAGTAACAGAGAAGGTTTATGACAAGAAGACAACAAAGTCCTTCATAAAATTTTTGTTTCTTATCAATCATTGTATACAAAGCACTTAGCACAATGCTTAATATAAATTACTTATTATACCAACCAGTTAAATAGTATTAACCCAATTTTTTATCATAACTTAAATGGACAGATCTTTAGGGAAATGGTTAATTTTCATTTATATACTTTATGGTAGATTATACAGTCATTGAGATATTATAAAGAATTTGTAATACCATGGAAATATAAGTATGATATTAAGAGTAATAAACTCAGAGAAGTTTGCATATAAACACAAATGTAGATGCCTCGGTGGCTCAGCTGGTTAAGCAACTGCCTTCGGCTCAGGTCATGATCCTGGAGTCCTGGGATCGAGTCCCGCATCGGGCTCCCTGCTCAGCAGGGAGTCTGCTTCTCCCACAGACCCTCCCCCCCTCATGCTCTATCTCATTCTCTCTCTCAAATAAATAAATAAAATCTTAAAAAAAGTAAACACAAATGTATTTTTATCAAAGACATTCCAGAAGATTACTCCAAAATGATAGCACAAGAGGGTATTTTTTTCCTTTCTTCCCCATCTTTATAATTACCAAAATCTGTTAACACATTGATCTATGACTGCCTTAATATTGTGAAAGAATAGGCACCTAAAAATACCCAATTTCAACTTTTTGTTTATGATCTTTTCAATTCTATCATTCTATAATTCCAAGAACCACTAAATTACTGGTGGTTTTCAGAAATCTCAACGCTTTTGCAGATAGTGAAAATTTGGTACCAAAATTCCAGGACAAAGCTGGCAAAGTTGAGTTATTAGTCACAAGGTACTTGTACTTTCTTTGTTGCTGTTTTTTTAATGGTTGTTTCGGATTCTTTCCTAGCTTGTGAAATCAAACAGAAATAGGTAAAGTTAGAGACACAGAAGAGTGTCATGTGCTTTCTTGGATATCCAAATTATCAAGAATAATATCAAGAATATCATGAATGCCCATCATCTTCATTTTGTTGCCTAACCATCCCCTTGGCACGGACGAAGAGTCCTTCTGTGTCTCCCTACTCAGCTTCCTTTGCCCTTCTTCATAACAGCCTCCTTGTCTGTTTCCTCACCCTTACCTTCTCCATCCAATGCCTACCACATTGCCCCCTTGTTCCGCTGACCTCATGCTAAACACCTGATCTATGAAACATCCATATTCAGCCTACTCAGTTCCCAATTTGAGGTCTTCTGCCCTCTTGCTTTAGGAGTACTCTTTCTCTGCCTAAGTTGACCCACTGAAATATCTCCTTATTATTCAACTTCCAAGTAGGATGTCTCTTCCTAACCCCTCATATGGGTCAAGCACCCTTACCACAGTTTCCCACAGGTCCTTGGTCTCCCTATACAAAGCACTGACCACATTCACCGGTATGTGTTTGAAGGTTCTCCCACAAGAATGTAACCCATGTGACCACAGACATCACCTGTCTAGTCCACCTTGCATGTAGTCACAGCTCTTAGTGCAGAGCATGGCACATATTAATTACAGCATTTAGTAAAATTAGAAAGAATGGATGGACCGTACACACTTGTTTAATATCACAGCCATTACTGGAAGATCAATAATCTAGTCCTCTGGACTCCCAGCTCTCCTCCACTCACTGTGTCACTCTGGCTTCCTCGATTCCTTTCTCAAGTGAGCTGTTTTCAACTTTTCAAAGTACATTATGTAATATTATGCCATTTTATTTTACCACAGAATTTTGGGGTAGATTTTCATTTGTTTCTCTAAGTGGAAAACAAGACAGGGTAGAAAGACAAGGACAAAGGTAAAAGGAGAGAAAAAAAATATGTTCAAAGAGATCATGTCTTTGGAAAAATCAGTACTTAATTATCGATCATACCTCTACAGTAGAATATGACTATAGAAAAAAGCCCTTAAATTTAGAAAAAAACCCTCTAATAAACAAACATACTTATTCATGGTTTAAAATCCTTGGATCCTAAGTTCCAGAGAGGAATTTGTAAACATATTTTGTTTTAAAGTCCTTTTTGTTATGATGTCAGCAAACTGTGGCCATTTATGAACTTTTTGTAGAAAGTCACTAATATTCAGACACTAAAAATAAACAGACACAAAAGAAACAGAAAAACTAAAAGCTGGAACTCATTCAGGCTCATCCAGGCTCATCCTTTTGGTGCCCTTCAGATACAGGGGTGATAAAATAAGTTTATAGATTGAGGAGTTGGCTGTCTTGAAAATTGACAAGGGATTTATGAAAAACAGCAGAAAACAACTGATATGAATAACCTCTATAATGATCCAGCATTAAATTATAACAGATGCTAACTCCCCATGAAATTGGAGACTAAAAATAGGAAAGACAAAGTAACCTTGAAAGAATTTAAGGAAAACTGGCGATCTTCAGACTCCATAATTTTAAAAAAATCACTTATACTTTAATTCAGTGTGAGTTTATTTACAAAAGATTTGGTTACCTCATTGAATACATTATTTTAAAACTTTATATGAGATATTTGGCTGGATCTATGCTATAGTATTTGTATTTTAGGGCAAAAAAACATATAAACTGCAAGATATGATGAAACTATTTCATTTACCATTTACTTTTCAAACAACTCTAAGCAAATAATGATAAATTTTACTTTAGGGATTTCTGGTGAGCAGTCAGGAGGTTGAGCTGAGAAAATCAAATAGTCTGTCATTGGGTCATGACCCTATGAGCTCTTGCTTCACTGGAGGAAGCAAAACAAGTTTCAGATCAATATTTACACACAAAAAATTTCCTAAATATTTGGGGTTTTTGCAATGGTTAATTTGACCACACAATGCATTTTTTATATTCTGCAATTCTAGAAGGAAAATGTATGAATCCTCAGATACTTTTAAAGAAATATATCAAATTAAAAACAATCTTTATCTTAAATGACTGATTTTTATTGCATAGATTTCATAGTGTGTTCATTGTCAATAAATTAATACTTTGAGTTCTTTTCATCTTAGACAGTCAGCAAGGTGGTGAGTCAAGACTTGAGGAAGCTCTCTAAAGACAGTTTCTAGAAAGAAATAAATCATCTTAAAGAACTGGCCAGGAAACCATGTAGTGTGAAAACCACCAGTTTTAGCACCAAGCAAAAACCACTCTATGACTGAAATAAAGGATTGTTTTCAAATTTATTATTTTTAGAAGAATTCAGAACACCTAAAAACATTTTCATAATAGACTATATTGGTGGTCAAACTTATCTAGTCATGTTTGACCCTTTGCTGATTCAGTTAACAAATAAGCTACTATTTCTCATAAGCTACTATTATGTGTTAGGTATTTTTTTATGCTAGAAATAGAAACATAAGACATAGCTTCTGCTCTCAAGCAATGTATACTTTAATTGGGTAAAAAAGAAGCTAAATAAAGTTGTAAGTTTTATAACAATATAAGCAATTATAACAATTGCAAATTTTCCTGTAACAAATAACACAAAAAATAACTCAATTTAGTTAAACAATAGAATTGACTATATTACATAACTGGAAGACTGCAAGGCTTCGGTGCTACCATTAGCTACAATAATAGAATGAAAGACATGTTCTCTTTCCTTCTCTGTGTTCCACCTTCCATGGTGTCAGTTTCATCCTAAGCTGGTCTTTCCTCATGGTGGCAAAAGGGCTGCAGTAGTGCCAGAGGTCTCATTTGTATAACATATCAACGAAAAGGAGAAAGAGCAATGGCTTTTACTGGCTCGCCCAGAAGAATGAAGAACATTCTTCTGAACCCGTCACTTTGCCCAGAGTAATATGCACTGACTGACTTCATCATGAATTTCCTGAATTATCTCTGTGGCAAGGGGGTTGAAATCAGCCTCGAGCAAGGAGCACACCATACCCTGTGTCTCACTCTGTCCCTAAACCGCATAGGGATATGCAATGGAAAGGATGTGCAAGCAATAACCTTCACAATGTCTTCTGTTTCTTCAATTCTACCCCCCCACAAATTTATATGCATTTTTCCCAAAATCTCTACAACTATAGGAAAACACTCAACCCCCCCCAAAGGGTAACATGAGAAATTTTATCGGCTACATTCAGGTCCATATGCAAGATCTCCTAGTGCCACGCTATCCTCTTAATTGAACCAGTTGAAACTCTATATGGTCCAGTAATCTATTGCAAATAGATGTTTTATCCATCCCCAATTTTCCAAATATATAATCATGGGCAAATAATAGGGTAATGTCAATGAAAATTCTCATTTGAAAAAGTAGAGAATAACAAATAACATATAATTGTCAATATTCCACAGCACAAAATACACGTTGCTGTCGAGAAACAGCTAAGATTCCCCTTTTTTTGAAATGGAGTCAGTCCTTTGACCAGCAACAAAGGCTGCTCAGGAGGCTGCTATATGGGAAAATCTTCCTTGTCCATTGTCCTACATAAACACATCAGGGGATAACTCCCTTTCCAAGCAATGCACCACCTTAACAGTTTTGATTTCTTGTTTTGGAAGATTGGTTAGGTGGGGATGAAGGAATCACCTTCTGGTTTCAGCCAAGTTTGAGGTTTCTTTGGTAATCCCACTCATTTTAAAATGTAGTTAGCTTTGGTTTAATTGCTTCTGATAAATTCCACAACCTAGTTTTCAGAGGCACAGATTGAGTTTGGTTCCACTCCATGCACCTGTGAATTTCTCTCTTCCATACTGATGCTCTGTCGTAAGAGACGCCTGTGTATAGCCAATTCTCCCTGGCCGTGAGTTCAATAGACTTTAACTTCATCCTGACATTTGGCTTGGAACAAATGGAAAAATAGCCTCTTGTGGAAAAGGGCAGGTAATGCACCACTTGCCTCCATGCTGTATCCCAGGCACATCTTCAAAATAAGACTGAGTTCCACTTTTATCAGTTAAACAATGCTTAATAAAGATACCTCAGAGACTTCTGGGATATCAGGGTTGTCTTTCATCCTTGTATTTTCTTTCTTTGTAAGAATCCCACCTCTCTGCCCCTTGCTCTCGCTTGGGGTAAAGTATTTGACTTTACAACTCTGCCAGATTTCAAATTACAAATATTTTTGGCACTAAGATTATTGTTTGCAAGCAGAGAATGCTTGTTTTAGCAGAACTATGTACTTTTTCCCCTCTGTGCCTTTGAATTGGCCTGTTTTAAATTAATCCTCTTTTTTTCTTCCGTCTTTTTAGTGGGAGTCAAAAGAAGTAGCCAACACTACAAACTTCTGAGTTCTTTCGATCAATTCTCTTAATGCTATAGCTCAAGCACATGATCCTGGCTCTGGATCCAATGGACCAGTTCATTGGTGAACTGCTTATTATTCTCCCCCACAAAAAGTTCTAGAATCCCACTCCCTTCCACCTACTTGTTTAAGAAGAGAAAATCCTCACATCAGGGCTTGTTACATGGAAGAGCTCACAATACTAATGCCCCATTTCTGACTTCACCCACAGCCATTTTACAGGATTTTCTTGGGGAAGGGATAAGGTAAAAAAGAGAAGGTGTTTTAAAACCATACCCCTACAAGGAACATGTAGAGTTTGTATCTAGGACGATGGAGGTGTGAGAAAATAGGTAAGAGTAATTCAACACAGCCCGACTGTCCACCTTTAGCACTGATTAAGCTTTTCTAAATTGGGACTCATGAAGGATATAGGAGAGAATCAAAAAGTCAGTGACATTTTTTGGGGGGAGGGAGTGTCCTTCTCATTAACCTTTTTAAGTTTAAGGTACCTGAAAATGGAGATCTTGGGCTTACATTCATTGGAATTCCTGGGAAAACAACAAAATCCCCAGGGTAAAAAGGGTTTGGAATGTTTAGGCTGCTGAGCCTTGAGAGAGCTGCCTAGAATCCCCAGTGCTCCAGTGGGACTAAAGCTCTGATGTTTTCAGTGCCATGAAATAGTAGAGTTCACGCAGATCTCGCACTGGATGACAACCGAGAGGTGAGAAAATTCTAGCTTGCATGGATGATTACCTAAACTGGATGAATTCCCTTGGAAAGTAGATGAAATGCTGGGTTAAAAAAAATGAGTTTTTTGTGGGGATGGGGGGGAGGAACAATTTTGCCTGTTTAGGGAGGAAAAGGAAGGATAATTTGACTGAGATTAAGTTTCTAATTCTTTGCCTGAATAAAATTTCTTAAGAAACTTAAAGCTGGGTGTAATCAAGTTAAAATTCCTGAAAGCTGAGTTTGTAGACAAAGATCTGTACCTGTTACAAAATAATCACGTGAGAAAAAGGATGAGAGATGAAAGTTAAGGTGTGCTTAACTGAGAGCAGATACCCAACTTAGCGGGAACAGAGTACTTATGTTGACAAACAGTAGGCATTTATGCTAGAAAGATAGGTCCTAACTAGTTCAGAGGCCCCTAAAAAAATACTTTAGTTTGGATGGAATGAATCAGGGTAGGGGTATATTCAAACTAGAGATCAACTTAGTCACTATGTATGGGATGACGAAAACATCATCGTATAACAGAGCCCTCAGTTTGTCAGATTTTACCAATTTGATATTTTCAATGAGAAAAAAATTTTTCTTTTCTTTTTTTTAAGATTTATTTTTTGTTTGAGAGAGAGAGAGAGTGCATGCATGAGTAGGGGAAGAGGCAGAGGGAGAGGGAGACGGAGAATCCCAAGCAGACTCCCCTCTGAGCATGGAGCCCACACAGGGCTCAATCTCACAACCCTGAGACCATTACCTGAGCCGAAACCAAGAGTCAGACAACTGACTGAGCCATCCAGGCACCCTGAGAAAAATTGATTTCCATGACACATGTAGGCAACAGATATTACCTTTATCTTTAGTTAAGGAAACTGCAGCTCAGAGAAACTTGAAAGAGAGAAGATCACTCAACCAGAATCACTTAGCTATTGGCAAGAAGAGCTGGAAGCTAAAACACTAACTTTAGACACCAGGTAGAATATTCTTTCCATCATAACTAAAGGCATGTCTGGCTCGCTGCCCCAACATTCCTCTAACCTCAAGGTCACAGTCTAAGTCAAATTAATGATGTTTGCTTTATATTCTTTGGGACTCAATATATCTTCCAAAGGACATCTTTTGAGTCAGGTTTTTCTCCTTCTGTGCCTCAGTTTCCCATAATTAAGTTCCTGACCTCTATTGCCAGGCCAGACCTTTCTATGATTGTTATTATTTGGACATCTCCAGTTTCTTGTTGCTTTCTACCAAGGTTATTATTTTTTTTCTCCTATACTAAGATAGGGTGGTTGTAGATACGTTTCTTATCTGCAAAATTAGAAAAGGACAAGGCAGAGGAACATAAAGGAAATAACATGGCTTGCAACTGGGATGGGTGTGAATCCCTTCTCTACTTCTCAACAGCTGTCTTAAAGCATAATTCATTTAGATTCCAACTGTCTTTCTCTGGAGAGCTCTCTGCTTTCCTTTCTCACCACCTCTCATCCACCAGGGGCTGCTGTTATATCTCATCCATGATAACTCCTGGAAACACAAGCCATTCAAACCATGTATTCTGAGGAGAGAAGCCCTGAAGACAGTTAATTACACTGCACTTAAGATATCAAGATATTCAATATGTCTCTTTTTTATACCAAAATGCAAGTCCTCGTGGTTCCCTTTATTTCCATCTCTGTACTGCAATGTGCTTTCCCTTGACATAAATTTCTTCTATTACCTTTTATCCCAGATTCCCCTTTGCCCATTAGAACCCTAAGGAATCCAATGGTAAAAACAAGACAAAAACAAAACAAAAAAACCCTCCGTGACATCCTTACAATCATAACTGAGCACACTGTCCGCTCTTGGCACTAAGTCAAACCTGGCTGACCCAAAGGGTTTGGTTTCCCCTGTAGACAGTGTGTGGAAATATTAAGATGAGGGAACAATATAATAGATAGGATGTTGGCCAAAGAGCAGATTTTTTCGGGGGGGGGTGCTGGGAAGTTGTTAATATGCTTGTTCTTAATCTGAAAAAAAAATTGATAATGGTCAAAAAGCTGCATGGGGCCGAGAGGGGAATGCTAAGTACACCTGTTTCTCAGTTCACCTCTTGGTGCTGAGATATGTGGCATATGGCGGAATGAGAACCAAACACTTCAGTTAAGTGGAAATATAAATAAACAACAGAGGAAAAATGAAAAACAATGAAAAAGAAAATATAAATAAAATATAAATTTTTTTTAAAACTGCAATATTCCACAATCTGTTTCACTGCTAAGTCCTTCTCAACTCTAACTCTGTAGCAAATTTCAACACAAGCAGTGAGCACAGTGTCAGGAAGCAAATAAATGAAAAAGAAATAAACAACCTAATGCAATTGTTGTCCCAAATTTGGAAAGGTCGGTGCAAACTGCACTTACGTGGTGATAATGATCTTCTTTTGGTGAGTTCTCAGCATATGGTAACACCCTAAACCAATCTTCTGGTGAGCCCTACAGAGTTTACACATGTTTAGTGCATGAACTCTTAACCTCGTGGCACTTAGCATTGGGTCCCACTCATATCCAACATCATTAGACCTGAAAATACCAAAACTACATAAACCCTACCTATCAAAGAAGCAAATAAGGAAGGCAAAATATCAGATAAAAGGGCTGTGAGTTATTATAAATTAGATGATAGGTTTATAAGAGTCCCTAATCCTGGAGAATAATGGAAGATAGATAAATATTTGTCAAGAAAGGCATAACTCTAGACCTCCATTCCTTAAGTAGGGTTTTATCTCAAATCTGGTTAAATATCCTTCACAAAAATTTCCATTACAAATCCAGATAATATGTTTAAAATACCTACATAAGACCTGGCATATAGAAAGCACCCAACGCTCATTATCTATCATAATGGTGTTGGTGCCAATAATGGGATATTTACTTTCAGTTAGTTAGAAAAATTGTTATCAAAAGCAATATGATTTGAATAGCTACGGGGAACAACATAAAAATCAAAGAGCTGTTTTAAGAAGGTAAGCTGCAGGTTAGGCTGAGTAAAAATGAGGTTTGGGCTTTAATCCTTCCATGAGCTCTACATTGGAGAATGATTCATGGGGAGCCCAGCATTCTTTAAAGGCCACTATAAGAGTGAACAGTTTGTATAATATACTATAATTATATAATATACCATAAAGTGTATATATGAAAGTTAATCATTTCTCCAAAGATCTGTACATTTAGGTTACTTAAGTTATAATAAACAATTTTGTGCAATATTGTTTAACTGGTTGATTTAATAAATAATTTATGTTAAACATTGTACAAAAATCCTTTGTATATATGAAGACTAATAAGAAACAAAAATTTATTTCAAAGAGTTTGCTGTATTCTGTTGCTGTAAAGCCTTTTCCATATTTAGGATGATTTCCTTAGGATGGATTTCTAAATATGCAAAAAATAAGTATGAATGTAGTAAAGGCTGTTGATCTCTTAAAAAGGTCTACCAATTCACAATTGTTTCAGAAATATGTGATAGAAATCTATTTTTTGGCCATCATTTAATCCAGACTCCTAATTCAATTAACATTTAATGAACACTTAGTCTATACTGTATGTCAGGTCTTATATAATAAAATAAGAATCTAAAAATTAATAAAACACCATCCTTGTCTAATCTAGTGGGGAAATGTTATATGGAACTATTACTTAGTGCCACGGTGGAGCTATTTAGTGCCACGGGAACAAGAACGGGAGATGATGAATTCTGTCTGACAGGTCACAGTTCATAAAGCCTATGGTATTTTAAGTTTGGTCTTCAGGGATGAGGGCGTTTTTTAGAGTTGGCATGGGGAAAGGAATTTCATGAAAGGGTAGACAGAATGTGTGAAGTCCAAATAGTGAAAGTTTATGGCATCTTTAAGAGAACTGGGAGTTGTCTCTTTTGGCCAGAGTTCTGGAGGAGGGAAGAGCAGGAAGATGACAATGAAAGTAAAAGGTGTGTGGGGCCAGATCAGGGCGGAGCATATAAATACACTAGGGTAGTTGGACTTATATAGAATTTTAAGAAAGTGGGCTGATATAATCAGATGTGTAGTTTGTACATGATGTTACTTTTGGTGTTGAGGATGGATTAGAAAGGTAGGAGATAGCAGAAGCCAAATATAAGGGCCAAATATAAGGCATGAGGATTGGTGCTCACTAGAAATTATAGAATTTGGACCTACTGAGCCTGAGATAATTTCTGACATAAATCACTAGACTTGGGGAACAGGTGAATGTCCTGCCTAGAGAAGGAGCCACAGTCACTCTCTCTTTTATTTGGAATCCCAAGTGGATATAGGTATGCCAATAATCTTGTTAGGAAAATTACAACAGCAAAAATAGTTTTTCACAAGAGGGAAATAAGGAATGATGGGTTCAGTTTTGGACCTGCTGGCTTTGAGATGCTAGCAGACGTTACATAAGGAGAATTTAAATGAAAATAATGGTTCTAGAAGATAGGAGAGAAGGGATGGAACTTGAGATACACATTTTCAAGCCATTGATGTAGAGGCAGTAGTTGAAGTTGTTAGAATAAATGGGACCATTTGGTGAAAGCATGTAGTGTTAGAAAAGAAGACTAAAGTCAGAATCTTGAAAACTTCTCATCCTTAAGGGGCTGAATGGAAGAAAAGGAGGCTATATGCTTTTATGTAGTTTGTGCGGAAAATCCTACCATAGTCTCAGAGTTGTCCACATCTCCTCATAGGATGGAAACTGCCAACATTGCTCTGAGACAGATTTCAGTAATAGTTGTATAAAACAAATTTAGAATTTTTTTTTAGTGTAACAAAACCTGAATTCTGGATGTAATGGGGAAATTCCTATGATTGACACGATTTGGAAGGTCTCCTTGTTAAGGATAAGAGGTACACTAAGTCACCTGGTCGAGTGGATAAAAACGATTCTTTCAGGAGCACCCATCCATGATAAAACTCTAAGGCCCTGTGCTGGGGCAGTCTCTGATAGGACCTGCCTAGACCCCCAGGCCATAAAACAGGATGCTTGTTAGGAAGGATTTGGAGGAAGCTCAGCTCTAGGGTGTTCAGCTTTGCTGTGTGATGAATACTTTCATTGAATCTGTCTCCCTTTCAGACTAGTTGGAGGCATCCTAAAGACTGGTGGCTATGGACAGTGCCTTGCCAGCCTTCTCTATAATATTCCTAAATTTTCTTCATGAGCCTATCTTGATACTGATTCCTTGGGATGGCATCACTCCTTTCACTTACTGAGTAGAGGAATGGTAGGAGACGGTGATACAGATTATAACTAGTTTAAATAAAACTCCATGTCTGTGTATTATACCTTCGTTACTCTTCAGCTCATTCAGGAGCTGAACTTCTCCCCACCTGAAAAGTCAGACAGCACTTAGAGACCGAAGAGTCAACCTGGAGAGAGCAGAAAATACCACGGAATCCAAGGACTACCATATCCAAAAATGCCTTTGATTTCAGTTGTGAGGTAAAGGTAAACAATGGCATCAGAATCGTTGATAAGTAGAGCATATGGCTGCAAATTTTTCACTACTTCTTTCATTAAGACAGAGAGTCAAATTCCCTTCTCCTGGGATCCATACTGGCTTTAGTCACTTGTTTGACCAATAGAATGCAGTGGATGTGAAACCAGATCCTGAGATGATTTGTGGCTTCTACTCAGGACACTTGAAACACTCATTTCCAAAATCTACCTGCCATGCTGTGAGAAAGCTGATAGGGGAATTCCACAGGAAAGAAATGATGCCTTTGCAAGCAGTCCTGACTGAGGACCCAACCAGCAGCCAGCACCAACTTGCTAACCATGTGGCAGAGAGACCTTGGAAGGGGATCCCTCCTGCCCAGAAGCCTCTTCAGGTAACGCTGTGTGGAACAAAGACATATGGTCGCCCAGGAGCCCTGCCCCAAATGCACATTCCTGAGCAAAACAAATTATGTTTCTTGATTTAGTTTACTGAACTTGGTGATGGTTTGTTATACAGCAGAATATAATCAAAACATTTGGTCAAAATATTTCCAATTGCACAATGATCCCTCTAAGTGATTAGAAGCTAAAGTTAAAACTTTCCCAGAGGCTTTTATTAATTCATGAGAGATTCCTCTAAAGCTAAAGAAATAAAAGATTACAACAGCAACAACAAAACTTTCCCCGAGATGAACATGCTGTATCTAGCAGTACCGTGACAACCCAACAGCAAAGACGTGAGGGATGAAATACATTCTAATACTCCCTCCAGATAAGTTTCTGGTTGTTTTCTCCGAGTATATGTGATGATGGACGACAAACTGAGGGAAGTGCTAGGGGTCACTGCTGTCTGTTCTTCTTGGAAGAAAAGGTAGTAGGAAGAGTGATGCCTGGAAAGAAAAACTGTTAAGTGGATATCTAAGACAAATCTCTGTAGGCCAAGTAAAATCTCACTGCTGAATAATTTCCCCAGCTTGTCTGCAAGGATTACTTACAGGGAAATAGTCCATCCTAACTACCAACTCAAATGTCACAAGCATTCCTAATGAAATCAGATAAAAGAAAGCATTTTGTTTTCTGCATAACTAAAATGAAGATATTTCCAAAATATAAATGAGATGAAGACACACCAAGAATGTAATTTGCAGATACTTGAAAGAATGATTTAATTGTCCTGGCAAAGTTACTCATTGCGTTTTGGGGCTTGACATCATTACAGTTCTCTGTTTACTGTATTATGCTTGAAATTACATGCTAACAAAAATTATTTTAGAAACGGAAATGCTCAATAAAAAATAAACGAATATAATTTGGAGCACATTAAAAGATATCGGAAAAGAGCCTAGAGCAAACTCAAGGGTTTATCATATGAAAAAATTATTCTCAATTTAAGGCATGCTGTTTTAAGAATCAAGTGCTAAGGAACAAGGGAGCACAAAAGTGTTTTAATGGTTTCTTCTGCTAATTAATAAAGAAACATCTCTAAGATAACCAATCTAGCACACAGAGCCTGAAGCCTCTTAAAGACACATGATACACAGCAGAGCAGAGGTATTTGCTATACATTTTCATACTAAGGCAGGCATCCTGTAAGCATTTGGTAAATATTAATTAGATTGCAATATATGCTTCTAATACTGACACAGACAGTTTCTCATCAGTGGAATACTTTGAGAAACTTCACGGTGTAGAGTCCTCATAGGCAATTCCTATAGCACAGAGCAGATAAGAATGTGTCTATTTATGGGATAGGGTTGTGGAAAAGAGTAACATGTCAGGTTGGCACTATTTTGAGCACTAACAAGGATTAGTATAGGAAGCTGGGAACTGTGTGATTTGGAATACACACACACACACACACACACACACACAATTTCTAATTTGAACATATGAAATATATATAGGTTCTGAGAAAATTTAAAAGACCCAGAATAAAATTTAAGGTGCCACATTATATAATGTAGTCCCTAACAATTAACAAAAATATTTCCAACTCCCATAAGCACTTTCACCAACTCTATCTTTGTGTTGGTCCTACCCAAATTTCTTCTGCCTTTCCTAATCTGTTCAAGATGATCACACCTTGGGCATTTCTCTGAACACATGCATCTATTTGCCAGGATTAAATTCTTAAATATGTAGGAAAGTCAGTGTGTCTTGTCAAACCTACCAAACTTACAATATAAATAAGATAGTTATCAAATTGTTCTGAGACTTTCCATCTGATTTCCTTTATCTTTACTTGCCTGGAGGTCTCTGGCTCCTATCTGATCTTTCTGAAGCCCTGACCATATGGTCATTTGCTAATGTGGTTGATGTAATTTACATCCTGTTCAAAAATGACAAAATTCTGAGGCTTGATGCATGTTTACTGAAAACAAAAAACAACAAAAGTTTATCACGTTATTTGCGGCCATCCAAGCAACATTTTCTAGCCATTACAAAACATAATAAAACCAAATTCCTAGATTGTCTTTGATTTTTATGTTTCTTCTGAAAAGCTAATTTAACAAATATCCTTGGTCCCTCTAATATACTAGGGACAATTCACATCAAAGAATAGGTACAGTGAACTCTGAGCTGAGAGCCAGAATTAAAAGGGACCATTTATCACAAAGAACAAAATGTATGCTTACACATCAGTGTGGGAGAGTGGGGGAAAATCTTTCATCAGAAAAAAAGCAGAGTGAGAGAGAATTGAAGGGAAGTTACTGAGGTCGGAAAAACAGATATGGATAAATGTAGAAATGAAAAACATTGTCAGGAAAAGACATCTATTTTATCACTTTGGGAAAAGTAAAGTGGGGAAAGGAACTAATCGCTTCTATGCCTTTGGGCACTTCCAGCACTAGGCTAGATGCTTTAAGTAGATGATCCCATCTTATCCAGAGTCTCAAAAAACCTTGTGAAGTAGGTACATTATATAACTTTTTGAAGTGAGCAAACTGAGACTTAAGTATGTGCAATAACTTGCTAGTAAGTGACAGGATCAGTGTTGGGGTTGTGCTTCCCTCCCCTCCCACGTTACCACTTTCCCTGCAAAAGAAGTGCTATGCTGGAAATGGGGCTACTGGGGATATACCTACTTCAATCTGATTGCTACAAATTGAAAACATTTTGGATGTTTTCCACTTGCAAAGATACCCATATCTTATTAATTTCTAATACATATAATTTCTAATGTAGATATTAATATAAATATAGATTACACAGATATTTCTCAGCATCTTTTTTCCCTACGTATGACTTAAGGTTTTTATTGTTTTATTTTTATTTTTAATTTTTTTATTATTATGTTTTAAAATTTCACTGTGTATAAAACAGTAAACATTGTGAATCTGTGTCTGATTCAAACAGCTTATTTTAAACTGAAATATATATCATGAAGGAAAGATATATTCCAAATATATCATTTCTACTAATATTTGTTATAAAATAAACTCAGATCAGAATTAAATCTCTTGGTAAAGGAAAATCAATATTCTATGACCAATGAGAATTACTTAAATGAAGAAGGAAATAATATTCACCAGAAATTTCTGACATTGGTTGTTACATTATCAGTGTTCTTTTTCCTCTCTTTCTACTTTAATTTATTGGGAAGATGAGTGAGTATCTATAGGCATGTGTGCTTCTGTATTTCTTAAGAAAAATAAATCATATTAATGAGAAATTTAGCCACAATCCCAAATCTATTTACATCTACCAGTGTATATTGAGAGTATTTTTTTTTAAAGACTTTATTTATTTATTTGACAGAGAGAGACACAGTGAGAGAGGGAACACAAGCAGGGGGAGTGGGAGAGGGAGAAGCAAGCTTCCCACTGAGCAGGGAGCCCGATGCGGGGCTCGATCCCAGGACCCTGGGATCACGACCCAAGCCAAAGGCAGATGCTTAATGGCTGAGCCACCCAGGTGCCCCTATTGAGAGTATTTTAAATACAGTGTTTAAAGTTGAGATAAAATGACAACAGTATCCCATAGAAAATTAACTGACAGAGTTTTAGTCTGAGTAAATAAAAAGAGTGAATTAATTATGATCCCTAGCTTATACTGTGGTTGATTTAGTCTCATCTTGCCAATGGCTATAGCGACACTATCCAATAGAAATATAATGCAAGCCATGTATGAAACTTTAAATTTTAGTAGCCACATTAAAAAATTTAAAAACTAGGTAAGATTAAATTAATAATATATCTTATTTTGCCCAATATTTTCAAACTATGGTATTTCCACATAAAATAAACATAAAAAAAGTTAATGAGATATTTTACATACTTTCTGTGTGTGCGTTCAAAATCTGATGGGTATTTTATACTTACAGCACATCCAATTCAAACTAGGCACATTTCAAGGGCTCAAGTGTTCATTTCAAACATGCCTCGTGACTACCATGTTGGACAATGAAAATCTAAAAGTGGAGACTTTGAGTAAACCTGGGAATTGGGAGGCCAGTGCATCTTGATGCATCAGAAAATAGAGCATAAACTCTTCACCCATTCTTACCAATTTTATTATTCTGAGACCACACAGCCAACAAATAGCTGAGACCTGTAACTTAACACCACCAGGAATTCAAGTATTTTACTATGTCTAACTCAAATGAAAAGAATTTGGGTACGGAAGAGAAAGAAAGAGAGAGAGAGAGAGAAAGAAAGAAAAAGAGAAAGAAAAAGAAAGAAAGAAAGAAAGAAAGAAAGAAAGAAAGAAAGAAAGAAAGAAAGAAAGAAAGAAAGAAAAGAAAGAAAAAGAAAAAGAAAGGAAGAAAGAAAGAAAGAAGAAAGAAGAGAAAGAAAGAAAGAAAAGAAAGAAAGAAAGAAAAGAAAGAAAGAAAGAAAGAAAAGAAAGAAAGAAAGAAAAGAAGAGAGGGAGGGGGAAGGGAGGGGGGAAGGATGGAAGGCCTAAAATAAAATACATCATTATGAGATTTTGCAGTGATACTCAAAGTATGGCTCACAGAACTCTCAGAGTCCCCAGGATCCTTTCAAGGGGTCTTCAAAAGTCCAAGTGTTAATAATAATAATAGTAATAGTAATAATAAACCAGAGGAAGGAGAAGAAGAAGAGGAAGAGGAAGATGAGGAGGAGGAGGGGCCAAAGGTTTTTCACGGTGTTGACACTGGGTATGAAAGAAACAGTGGGTAAAACAACTGGTGCTTTAGTACAAAAGAGTATTAAATCTTAACTCACGATACACATCTTTTTAATATTCTATGTGACAAAATAGAACTATATATAAACACTTCTGCTACATGTTGAGGTATGATACTTTTCTCTAGAAAAGCCCTCATATGATTATTTGAATTATTAGACGAGTTATTCACTATTTTCATGGAATATCACTTTTACATGAAGTAAAAAATGGCTGAGAGACATGCTTGTCATGATTGGGAGGGACACGTATTTTCTTGCCAGTGATGGAAAACAATAGATAGCATATGTCAATATAGAAAATTGAGCTTTCAAGGGAAAATTAGAATTTTAAAGAAAATTGAAAACCATCATCATGAGCTTGACAGCTTCTCAACGTTTGCAGACTTTTCTAGTGTCATTTGTAATAATATTTTAAAATGTGATTTTTAAGTATTATATAAAGAAACATTCCAACATTTGGAAGAACTATCTGAATAATTCATTGAACTAATATTTTCCAAATGACCACTGAATGATATATTTAAAAGCATTTATGGTTGAAAGATTCATCAAAGTGAAAACTAGACCAATGGATTTTGGCATAATAGGGTACATCGAGCTTACTGGTGTAATTTCAGAGATCACAGCGCAACTACAGTAATGTGCCATTTGTAGAGTATGATCTAGTATCCAAGAAGAATATTTATAATTATCTGGGAATGTTAAAAAAAACTCTTCCCTTTTCTTATTACATATCTGTGTGAAGCCATATTTTCTTTGCATACCTCAACAAAAAAAATAAAAAGAAAGAAAGAAAGAAAGAAAAGCAACAGATTGGATCCAGAAGGCCATCTGGGCATATCTGTCTTCCATTAAGCCAGACATTTGTAAAAATGTAAAACAATGCTATTTTTCTCACTATTTTTTGTTTGTTTTGGAAAATAAAGACATTTTTACAAAAATTTCATTCATGTTAACATGTAGTACATTTAATTTTCTTATTTTGAAATGATTTAACACATAAAATATTTTTAAATTTCTCATCTTTATTTCCTAACATAATAAACATTAATAGATGTACCCCACATAAACAAAAGCTCTTTGGGATTCTCAGTGATATTTAAAGGTATACTGGGAACCTGACACTTACAAGACTGAGTGAGTGGAATGAGCACATACTTTTAGAATCATAGAGACATCGTTTTGTATCTTGGCTCAGGCCACTTACTAGACTACTGACCTTGGTCAAGTTATTGACTGGGAATTATGGCTATAAAGGGTCTAGCACATTACCTAATACAGAGAAGATCGCTGATAAATGTTGGCAGCTGTTATAATTATCACCATGGCCCTGTCTAGATTCTCTCTATGACTATTGTGCTCTCTGACTTCAGGTATATATAGTTACTTGGGAATAAACTACCATTTCCCATCAGGAGAGTCATTTCTTTTGATATAAAGTACCCAATTGCCTATGATTTTGGTCTTCTGGCCTGACAGATTACCAGCTTGCTATTCATTGCAGTAATCAGAAATACCAAACTTCCCTTGTTAAATAGCTGTATTTACACTGGTAAACTGAACAAACTACCATTAGAGGGGAAAAAAGACATAACAGCACGTTTTAAGTCCTATAGGATTAAATGTATACTTGGTTTCTGCAAGTTGGCAGGCTGAACCCTCACATAGTCCTGTTTGGCGTAATTGGAGACATAGTGTCAGAGTTTTGATTTTTGGAGGTAGCTAACCATGGGTATGGAAGAGCTCTCTGGTTTTGCATCAGTTTGAGGCTCTGAGCACTTACTCTGTGAGAAGTGGAATTACTTTGGCACAGGCTAGGGAAGGGTAGAATAGAGATACAGGGAAAGGATGGATTTATTGTGGGTGACACTTGGGAGGAAAAGAGGTGCTTTTCATGTGCAAGTGTGAGAGCCTGAATGTGAGTAATTGAGGAGCGCCACTGCTAATGATAGAAATGTACCACCTACTGTTAATTGTACACTGAAATGCCTTCTGATTTGGGAGGATATTTATTCTGGACTGGTTGGGTGAGTAACCAACAGTTCTTTTACTAGGATTTGACTGAAGTAATTTCCCATATTTCCTTCATATAATTATATTGTATGGATGGATTAGAAGCTTCAGTGAGGATAAAAATGTACCAAACCCCCAAAGTCACAGCATAAAGTAGAAGTATACAGTGAAGACTCTTTTTTTTTTTTTAACCTTGTACCAATTAAGATAAGAGGCCAGGAAATCACTTTCTACAATAAACAGAAACATGGATTTGGACTTCACCTTCCATTAAGTCCTTGGCCACTGTAAAACATTGTAAATAGAAAAACACATTTGTAATGACTAACAAAGGAAGTTTAATCTTTTTTTCCCCACATAATATCTTTCTTAGCAAACTAAAACATATTACGTAGCTACCAGAATGATAGGGCCTCTATGCATGTACTGTAAATGGAGCTCAAAAGTAGATAATATGAGGCTAAAGTTAAAATGGTTAGAAGACAGGTCATGGAAAATAATTTAAATTCATTTAATGATTCCCTCTTCAATTAGGAATGTACCAGAAAAAAAATATGTGGATTGTAGCATATTTTTAAATTTCCTGGAACATAAGAATGGAAGGAAGAACTTGTTTTACTTTGAAAGTTGCTAATATCTTTGTAAGTCTCCAGTAGAATTTAATCAATTTTCATAAATATCTAGTGAGGAAACTATAAATCACTTTCAGGCCCTCTTATAGGGATGCACAGACAACACAACAACATTTCATTTTCAGCTTGCAACCTATGCAAGAGATAAGAACTTTGTGTTGATTATCCCACTGTTTGCAATTTTAAAAATGAATCTCCTTAGTTACTTACCCCTTAAGTAAAAAAGGGAAACAGAAGTATTTAGTAACTCCTATCAATCACATTTTTCAAGCATGAAGAGGTATGGAAAATACTTTTTTCTTGATAAAAAAATCACATTTCTAAAGTAAAGTACTATTCCAAAGTAATGCAAAATAATACATTTATCTAATTTTATGAAAAATAAATGTGGTAACTATTCATGACTCTTGTACTGTATGTATTATTTTGACAGTGGAATAAATCATGACCCAAATCTGGTGTATGGCAAACAATTTTAACTCAATGTCACACTATTAGACCAAAAGCAATTTTACATACCCTAAGAAACTTTCTGTAGGAGTTAGACCCTGCTCATCACTACAGACTCTCCTGTTTCACTACTAGAACTGTGTCACCCTAATTTCCTCAGCCTTGTGTATTTTTCTGAAAGTTTGGCAGCTGGTTGAGTGCCAGACGTTTGCTAGTGGAGAAGCTCTTAAAGATGAATTGCATCTCTTCTTGTAAGCTGTCTGTGGACTGTGACCAGATAACGTTGGAAAGTCATCTGATGAGAATATTTACAAGCTTGTATGCTGTAGATTCTTATCCACTTGGGATGGTGCCCATTTCACTGAGTGGCCAGTATCTTTTTTTTTAATTTTTTATTGTTATGTTAATCACCATACATTACATCATTAGTTCTTGATGTAGTGTTCCATGATTCATTGTTTGTGCATAACACCCAGTGCTCCACGCAGAACGTGCCCTCCTTAATACCCATCACCAGGCTAACCCATCCCCCCACCCCCCTCCC
>NW_027397079.1:8722091-8810033 GCF_003265705.2 Callorhinus ursinus | reverse complement strand
TGGGGGTGTCTTTGGGTCTAAAATGAGTCTCTTGCAGACAGCATATCGATGGGTCTTGTTTTTTAATCCACTCTGATAGCCTGTGTCTTTTGATTGGGGCATTGAGCCCATTTACATTCAGGGTAACTACTGAAAGGTATGAATTTAGTGCCATTGTATTGCCTGTAAGGTGACTGTTACTGTATATTGTCTCTGTTCCTTTCTGATCTGTGCTGCTTTTAGTCTCTCTCTTTGCTTAGAGGACCCCTTTCAATATTTCTTGGAGGGCTGGTTTCGTGTTTGCAAATTCCTTTAGTTTTTGTTTGTCCTGGAAGCTTTTTATCTCTCCTTCAATTTTCAATGAGGAGTGGCCAGTATCTTTACCCTTGTTCTGGGCGGTTTGAGTACTATTGCATTGGCATTTTAAAAATTACTGTTACCCAGCTGCAGTTAGGTTCTCAATGTCCTGGAGAGATTATTTTCAGTGTTTCTGGCTGTGTCTTTCATCCAAATGCCACAACAACTATATTAAACCTATATCACAATTCTAAAGCTTTCCACTCTCCACTAGCACACATCTCCATCCCTTGGGCTTCCTGTTTTGCAATAAAAGAAACAGAGCCCGACAGGTATGAATCCCTTTAACTTTCCATATCTACAATTTTATTCACATCTGCTTTACAGTCTTAGTTTCTTATTTCCAGTTTTAGAAGCAAAGGTGTTGCTCCTTCTACCCCCAAAGGGAGGGTTTATCTGCCTGCGCTCTCATCTCCTCCCATCCAGTCATGGACCCTGTCCTTCAATCCAGCAATTTTTAGTTAAACAAACATTTCCAGTGCATATCATGTGCAAGACATTGAATTCGAGGTTATGAATACAAAGATGAAGGCCACTGGGCTGGACAACAGATGAGCTAGTAAATGACTTTGCCTTTCCCTAGAAGTCCTGCCATAAATTAACAATTAGCTTTTCTAAACCAAACATTTTCCAACTTTATTTGAGCACACAGTCCTTTCTACACAGCACAGATTAGTCAACAGAGAAGATATATGGAGATATTATAACCCTGTTAGGTAAACGCAGAGGCTCCTCCTAAGAAGATTCCTTATGAGAACCATACCAAGGCTGGCATGAAACTCCTCCTTCTAAAATATCCATTATACTCAAAATATTGTTACTTTTTTTCACTTGGAAGAAAAAAAGAAAAAAAAGAAAAAATATTGTTACTTTTTAAAATTCATTTAAAAAATATATTAAAAATTTCTTATTTCTCCAACCTTTTGTCTCTGATGCAATTCCTATAGGGCTCTGTCATGATACAGGTGCTCAAAGGTCAAGTTATAGTCCAGACTGTTATTTCTTCTTCCTGGACCATGGTTTAGTTCACTTTTGGTTTTACCAAAACTAAAAGAAATTTGGCAAAATAAAAGTATTTTTTGACAAGATAATTTGATATACTTTTATTTTATGAGTTGTATTTTATTTCTTTGTCTATTCTATTAAAGTATTTTGAATCTTTTCATTGCCTTGCTCAGAAGCATTTCAGAAGTCACTCAGAGGCCACTGTTCTTCCACCCTGTGTAAATAAGTTTCCCTGAGACAAGCATAGAGAGAAGGAAACCTTGAAAACAGGTGAAGAGAAGAACAAATGATTTCTCCCAAACATGAAGAGGTCTGAAGTGAGCATGTCTCACCTATAGGTCTGTGATAGACAGAAAAAGGGAGATGGAGAAGTGGTTGAAAATGACTGTGTGCTGTATCCAGGAGCCTGGACCCTAGGCAATAGGCCTTTGGCCATTCCAGAGATTCAAGGGCCTCGAGAGAGGTACAGATGACCAACACCAGTTATAAGATAGCTGCAAATTATTTAAAAATACTTCTGTCCAGCCAGTATAATAAGCATGATCATGTTAAAGGTAGGTCCTAGATGCAGTGAATTACTCCATCCAGGAATGAATAGGTCAGTAATCCTGTTAGAAAAACCATCAGGTTTTTCTTTGAAAAACACCAGAGGCCTTAATAACTATCTTAATGAATTGTTTAAAATGGATTTCCACTGGTAAAATTAGAGTTCTATTAATCAGCATAATTATAGCTGGGTACTCTTTTGGTAAAACGGGCATTTAAAATATGTGGATTCTAAAATATTTTAGAAAATATCTTACCCTGAATGAGGAGGGTCTGAGATTAATTCAAGTCTGTAAACATGGGAAGGGAACTCAAGGCATGATTACCAAATTGTTTTGTATTAAGCCACTGAGTTGGAGAATTCTGACTACTGGGGCAATGGATTCTTCCTCTAGAATACTGGAGTCTGTCTCAGTAATATTTTATGCAAGATGAGACTGGATCACTTATATGGATAGAGAGCTGGCACTTCATCAAAGATTACAGAACAGGTTGAATGAACTATTTGTTCTTGTCTAGAAAAGTTAATATGGGTGTGTATGTGTGGCAGACTTCATCTGAGACTTGCTTATAATGCTTTATCAAGTCTGTGTGGGAGTTGCTGAACCTCACCTAAACAAAATTTCGGTTGCTACCACTTGATCCATAATATGTAAAAAACTGGCTTAGGTCAATTAACAACAACCGTTCACATGTTTGGTACCCCCCCCCGAAATAAAGCCTTTGTCCTTTGTCAACTCTAGGGGACCCTGCCATGACTATCTCCAAGGGCTAGATGGTGGGAGATGTTTGTGGGACTCAGCGTTTGCAGTTTCTATTAGGTGTGCTCATCTAACAGTGCTTCATTAAATGAAACCACTTTTCCTTGCCTATTGGTCTGTCGGCATAGTTCTTAGAATTGGATAGTCACTAGGATTGTTATTTCAAATGCCAGTCATAAAGCTTAGATGGCAGTATTCTTTGTTTGTAAATATACGTTGATAGCAGTGTTCCAAATTTGGCAGATCCCACAACAGCTACAGGCTCCCTTATCTCTGGAGCTAGAAAAAACCATTCCCCTTCCTACAAGGGAAAACAATTTATGAGTAGAATAGAAAATAAATATGTAACTATGAGTATATGAATAAGTGGTGCATAATAGGATAGGTAGACACTTTCAGAAAATAGCAGATGGCTGGTGTGGTAGGCAAAATTCTATGGTGGTCGCTCTAAATGCCAGCTCCTCTAAATACCTTCTTCTAATTATATACACACAAATCCAGGTATTGCTGTGAAGGGATTTTACAGATGTAATTAAGGTTTCCAATCAGTTGACTTTATTTTTCTAAAGATTTATTTATTATATGAGAGAGAGAGAGAGAGAGGGAGAGAGAGCGCGTGCATGAGAGGGGGGGGGGGGAAGGGTTTGGGAGGCTGAGGGAGAGAATCTTCAAGCAGACTCCCTGCTAAGACCTGGGCTGGACAAGAGGCTTGATCCCAGGACCCTGAGATCACAGCCTGAGCCAAAACCAAGAGTTGGACGCTTAACCAACTGAGCCACCCAGACACCTCCCAATCATTTAACTTTAAAATAGAGATTATACAGGAGAGCCTATTAAAAAATTATTCTAGGAGACTGTAAATCAGGTGTCTTTTAGCTCAACACACTGGCATCAAAGGTCTTCAAATAAGAGGACTATTACAAGATTCTGGAGACTGTCCCAGTAAACCCCAGATTAATCACAGCAACTACTTATTTACTCACTGACTAGAATGAAATAAAAATTAAACATAACATATAATGAATTCATAAGAAATGTACAATTCTATTTTTACTACTGGCCTAGTTATAGACTGAAGTTGCTTCTTTATCATTCACTGAAGATATGATTTAAAACAGGGTAAGATGTCTCAGTAAAGCCTAATGAATTACATTCAAAACAATTTATGAGTTACCTAAATAGCTGCTTCTAGGATTAGCCCATTCCTGATTGCTCAGAGAAAAATTTTCCATTAGCCTCTTGTGTCTCTGCACATTTTACAAGCAAGGCACTAACTGCCCTTTTGTCTCTATCTTTTCAAAGATGTGTGTACAGTAATCAGCCTTGAAAAACCAAGCGTCTCCATTTAGAGCAAAAGGCAGATTTTCTTTCTGTTCAGTGAAATAAAGATAATCCTTTCTTCCAGAACAAAGGACAGGTTTCCTTTTGCCCACTATAATGGGAAGGCACAAACCCATTACATGTGTAGCGCCCACACAGGCTGATCTGCATCACCCCCATGTAATTTGGGGAACTAGGAGTACCAACACAAATGCACTATACTTATGCCACTTTCTGTATAATAACTTGTCTCAAGTCCAAGAATCTCATGAATTCTGCCAGCATCAATGAAACTGTGGCAGAATAACAGATTAGTTATAGCTTAAAATCTCACATCCTTCAAAGTCCTTGACACTGATTAACTTATAAACAACAATTGATTCATGTAGGTGTTTCCTAGCTTATAAAAAGGAGGTTTTGGTAAAAACTAATGTGTTTTTCCTCATTGATTTATATAAAATATGTAATGAGATGACTTTTCTACATCAATTTCTAGATGTATGATTTATTTTTAAAAATTAAAATGCATACTTTCATAACCTTCAAAACCTTAACAAAGTATCATCTTCTTAAGTCACTTGGTATTTGGCTTCAATCACTTCTCTCACCTTTAATCAACAACAAGAAAAAGAGTGAAAGAATGTTCTTTGCTCATTTATTTTTAGTTGCCCAAATTTTGGGGTGGAAAATGACATACCTTTTCAGAACCGACCTTGTTGGTTAATTAGAGAAACAAAATATTCTTAATTTTCTTTACTAAATGCTCTATCCAACTCTTTACAAAAATATTATTAATTTTCTTCAGATCTTACTGTAGGAAAGTTGTCTCAGGACATTGATGAAAGTGAGAACAAATATGATACAAACTGATTTTAAGTACATATTCTACTCAATGGTTCAGTTCAATCAGTTTAGTCATGAACTGATCTTTGTAGATGTAAACACTTTTATTCTACATATAAATTTTTAAAAAATCTTCTGTCAGGGGCACCTGGGTCACTCAGTTGGTTAAGTGTCTGGCTCTTGATTTCAGCTCAGGTCATGATCTCAGGTGTCTGAGATGAAGCCCCACGTAGCTCCGCACTCAATGAGGAGCCTGCTTCTCTCCCTCCCTTTCCCTCTGCCCCTCCCCACTCTCTCTCAAATAAATAAATAAATCTTTTAAAAAATTAAAAAATAAAAATCCTAAGTCAGAAATAGATTGTCATGCGGCGCCTGGGTGGCTCAGATGGTTAAGCGTCTGCCTTCGGCTCAGGTCATGATCCCGGGGTCCTGGGATGGAGTCCTGCATCGGGCTCCCTGCTCCTTGGGAGCCTGCTTCTCCCTCTGCTTCTCTCTCCCTCCCCCTCCGTCTCTCATGAATAAATAAAAAAAATTGTCATGAAGTTGATGACTGCAGACATAATGGCTTCCGACCTATTTACTGTACTGAGTCTGGAACAATGTGGTCAGCTGATGGTGAATATATGTAGGTAGTCCTTCTCTGGAATCAATTAATGGTGCTAAAAAGCTGGGGAATTGCTTTCAGTGCCTGCTCTGCAATACCTATAGCATTAAATAACCAGTCATTTTCTTTCGGTTTGCTTTGTTTTGCCTTCTGAATTGCTCATTACTGAGTCCCCTGGAAACTCTAAAATATAATGGTCTGGGGGAGTTTTTAAGGACAAGAAAAACATAAAAACACTTTCAACTTTTCAACTAAGTTGAGAAACATCCTAATAGCTCAGTGTATGTTCTATGATATAGACCATAGCCTGTGAAGTCACACAGGTTTGTTTTTTGTTTATTGGTTTTGTTTTATTTTATGTTTTAGAAGATAGTATTCTGAAAAAGAGAGAGAGGGAGAGAAGGAGTGGAGAGACACAGAGACAGAGATGAGGGGGGATTACACTTTCTGGAAGGCAAGCATTTTCACCGTCTACAATCATGACAGGCTTCTATCCCTTAGCAGACACTTGGTCACTGTCACAGGTGCTTTACTTGCTAGAGAAGATTGATTTTTTTTTCCCCCTGGAAATGGGGGGTCCTGGGACCTCACTAGTGCAGATGTATATTACTGATACCATCAGTATTCCATTTGTCAGTCATAGAATAAGCTGTTACCCTTTAGAAAGCTTGTAATTAAACTTTTTCTTTTACATCCTTGATAATCCCTAGAAGACTGTGGGTCATGGAGAAATGTTCAAATATTGAATAAAATATTGCATTGGCTTTAAACTCTCTAGAGTCTTATGAATTGCCCTTTCTTCCACAGCCTGAAGAAGATGTATAAACCTACAAGAAAAGTGGTGCTCTTTGGAGCAGTCTGTACAGACTTCAAATCCTTTTCTGTCTCTTTTTTTGTTGTTTTTTTTTTTTTTTTTCAGGGCGAGGAGATGATGATCAGTAAATGAACTATCAGCACACAAGACTGATCATGGCATCTTTTACAGCTCTGAGGAGTTTGAGCCTTCATCACTGTCTTATTCCACCCTTCTTTTACTCCTACAGCAAGCAGGAGAAGGAAGTTTTTGTAGCTAAGCTACCAGAGTATTTCTTTTATAGGAACTCCAAACTATGAATCCCCATCAATCACTTGGGGGTGGTGCTAATGAGGTCAAGTCTACAAATTTGGACTCACCTGAGCCAGTTATTTACCTCACTATTTGTCGCTAGAAACGTTGTTAAAAAGTGCAACTTTTGAATTTAAATTTAAAAAAAGTGCACTTTTCATTTACTTAGTAGTTTAACTATATTTGTGGTTACCCATTATCCGTCTCCCATTATGCATGGCCACAATAGTATAATAGTGATGGTGGTAACCATGATCCCAACTACATGGGATTTATTTATTTATTTGTTTGTTTGTTTGTTTATGTATTTATTTATGTATTTATTTTATTTTGAGAGAGAGAGAGAAAGAGAGAGAGTGTGCGAGCAGTGGGCAGGGCAGGGGTAGAGGGAGAGAGAGAATATCAAGCTGACTCCACGCTGAGTGAGGAGCCCAAGAGGGAGCTCGATCTCACAATACTGAGATCATGACCCAAGCCAAAATCAAGAGTCAGTCACTTAACAGACTGAGCCACCCACCCAGGCACCCCCAACTGCATGGGATTTATAATTAGGGAGATAAAAGCAGATGAGCATACAAACAAAATAATGCACAGCTGAGCCAGAAATAATTTAGTAAACAAACAAAATGATATGACGGAGGATAATGCAGAAGGATACCTGGACCTACATAAGACAGAATAACCTGAGAAGTCCTTTCTGGGGAGTCTACGTTTAAGTTGAATCTTCAAGGATGTGAAGGACTCAGCTACCGGCAGAGCAGGATGTTGTAGGGAAGTGTGTTCCAGACAGGGAAAAAGAGCTTGCTGTGTCAGAGAAACTGAAAGGGGAACAAGATGACTTCCATGGGTTGAGCATAAAAGGAAATGAATTGAAATGCGGTTGGAGAGGGGAGCATGAGCCAAATTATCTACAGTCTAGCAGACCACGAAGAGACTTTTGGATTTTAAGTTCAGTAAGAAAACTGATGGACTTTTAAGTAGACTCTATGTGCTAAAAGGATGAGTACTAAGAGTAGAAATCAGAAGTCATAGGAAACTGGTTGAAGTATACTTATTAACCCCCACGGATCCTCTCTCCACCATTCCTCACACTCTCCCAGGCCCTAGGGGACTGATTACACAGATTTGCAACACCCAGAAGCATCCCCTTCCTTATGGCTTCCAGTTCTACTTGGCCAGTGGGGACTGTGGGCAGGAAATGAGAGAGGGGGAGAAGAGTAAGATCTAGGCATTTATACCCCGGGCTTATTCTCTACGAGGTTGCCACATCTGGCTGTGGCCCTCTATTGGAGGCCAATGCACCTGCCCCACGGCCCTCATCACTCAACTCCCCCTCCAGGTTCCAGTAACCCTTTCTCAACACTTGTCCCCTGGTTACTAGTCTTGGGGTACTGCACTGTCCCTTGTTGTCTGTGTATAAACCCTGCCATAGCTTTGCAAATAATCCCTTTACTTCAATCCCTTGCTTCGATTAGAAAGCTTGAATGTCCCACGCTTCTATCCAGGAACCTACATCCCCAGGCTATTATAGTATTTCAGGCAAGAGATAATGATGGCATGGTCTGAGGGAGAGGTTCTGAAGACAGACAGAGTTAGACTGAATGCATTTTCGAGTGAGAATCAGAGGATTTGTTGAAAGACATGAAGTGAGACGTCAGAAAAGGGAGGACAAATCCAGGATGATTCCATTTGACTGGATGATTCCAGCTGAAACAAGTGAGTCAATGGTAATAGACTTGCTTCTAAGGGAAAACTGGAAGTAGAAACAAGTTTGGAGGATAGGAAAAGAGCAAGAAAATGTCAGTTCAAGGGGCTGGTGAAATATCCATGTGAAAACGTCAAGTAGTAGTTAAACGACCTGGGGTTTCAGGGGAGGTCAGGACAATACGTTTTGAATTCTTCACCTCATCAGTGGTATGTGAAGCCTCATGACTGATTGCAGTTAGAGAGAAGTCTGAGATCTGATTGCTGGGTCAAGGAGAAAAGATGATGAGGGCAACTGAGAATAAGGAGTAGCCAGTGAGGTATCATGAGAAAAGTTATCAGGAAAGCCCAAAGGAAGAATGTTAAAAGAATGTTAGAGTAAATTCCCAGTAGTACAATGGAATATCACTCCGCCATCAAAAAGGATGAATACCCCACTTTTGCATCAACATGGATGGGACTGGAGGAGATGATGCTCAGTGAAGTAAGTCAAGTAGAGAAAGTCAATTATCCTATGGTTTCACTTATTTGTGGAACATAAGGAATAGCCTGGAGGACATTAGGAGAAGGAAGGGGGAAATGAAGGGGGGGGAATCGGAGGGGGAGATGAACCATGAGAGACTCTGGACTCTGAGAAACAAACTGAAGGTTCTAGAGGGGAGGGGGGTGGGAGGATGGGTTAGCCTGGTGATGGGTATTAAGGAGGGCACGTACTGCACGGAGCACTGGGTGTTATACACAAAAAGTCAATCATGGAACACTGCATCAAACACTAATGATGTAATGTATGGTGACTAACATCACAGAATAAAAAAGAAAAAGAAAAAAGAAATAAACATAAGACTGTGTTTTAGTATTGGAAAAAAAAAGAATGTTAGAATAGGTTAACAGTTGCAGGTGGTTTGAATTTGATGAGAATGGACGGTATTCATTGGATTTTGCTGGTAATTTTGACTACATTAGTTTCTGTTGCATATTTGGCCAAACCAGACTGAAGTAATTTAAAGAGGGACTAGGGAAAAGGAAGTAGAAATATCATTTGCAAGTAATGCTTTTGGTAAGTTATTTATAAAAGTGAGGACAGTTGGTATGTGAGAAAAAAGGATGATTCTTTTTGTGGTTTTTTAAGATGGGATAAGTTTGAATGAGAATGATTTCAGAATACACAGGGAAGAACTAATGCTGATAGAGAAGCAAAGAGATGAGTAGCAACATCTTTGAAAGGTTGAGAGAGATCCAGAGCAGGAGAGGAGGGAATGGCTATTTATTTATTTATTTATTTATTAAGTTTAAGTAATTAAAAAAAAATTTTTTTTATTTGACTTTGTCCAAAGCACGTAGGACAATTTTCAGATATTACAGTAAAGAGAATTACACAGTATATGTCTTAAAACAATCAGTACCGTAATGTTAGGAAATGATGGGACAAACAACAAAGAGTCCATAGGAGCAATGATCAAAAGATGTTTTCCCTTTTTGCAAGTGCAGCATGATCTTAGAATTGATATATAGCACTAGGAAAGCTACACTTGTTTTTCCATGCCCTTCTCTAAGCAATAAAACAAATAATATTAATTTTTCCTCAAGTGTCCCAAGACACATATATCCAGAAAGCATTACATGTTTTCAATACTTGTGCTCTGTTCCTCATTCCAACTTTTACTACCTCATTTTTCTATCTGCACCATTTAGTTTTACATTCATGTCATAGCATACTCTAATTTTATTTTAAAAAGCTCTCAAAAAAAGCTGCAAAAGAAAAAGAGCCGGCATAACGTAAATATTGTTTTAAACGACTATCTCACTATCAAAAGAAAATTCAAAGAGATTTAATTGATACTAACACTTTATTGAGTGAGAAAAACCATTCTCCAATGGGGAGACTTCCATACCAAAGTAGTACGAAGCTCAGGCATGTCTTTACAGGCAAGCTTACAAAGTGACAATGAGGAAGTTATCAAACCTTTACAATGATTGGCGCTTATTACAATAGGAGTTTCCAGACAGCAGGAGATTGGTTAAAAGTGATTATCTTGTGCCATTTTGGGGAGACAACTTAAGTTTCCTTTACGATTATTAGAGGCATTTGCAATAAATAACCTAAATTAGATCTCACATTCATGAAATAAATTAGATAAGTTTTGCTTATGTGGCTCAACTGGTTTTGTCTGCTTGAGAAATTTTCAGTCTGGTCTCCATTTCTTACTGTATTTTGACAGAAGGAATTTGACAGAAAAAAAATCCATAGACAGAAGTCTTTTTGTTTGAATATTTATAAATTAAAGCTTATGGACATGACAAATTATTTACTCTGTTTCTTATGGCCATTTTGCTAAAAAAGTGGACCCCAAATTTTGTTTCCCAGATGTTTGTTTTCTACAGTATCAATTATTTTAGATCTCATCTTTGGAAAAAAAATATCAAATATCCATAAGCAGGCTGTTTGAAATTTTATAATCCCAATGAAAGTGATTAAGGAATGAAAATTAACTGAATTTGCACTTAAGATGAATGGCGAAAGACAAAGGCAGCTAGATTATACTCTTTCACAAAATAATATATAATAAATTTATCTGACATCTTTGGAAAGTGTTTCCTGGAGTCATTTTCCAGCAGCAGAGCACAGGAGAGGGAACACAGACCTGGAGGCAGGTGACCTGGATCTAAATCCCCATTGCAACACCTATGAATCACATAACAATAGACCAATAAAAATACTCAAATCAAAATATTGTTTAAAGTACTAAATCATGTAACAAAAAATAGTTTTCAGCACATTAAATGCTTTATTTTCATTTTCCTCACCCTCTATTTCTAGCTTCTAGGTTTTTTTAATTACTTTTTTTTAATTCTGGTAAAAAACACAACATAAAATTTGTCATCTTAACCATTTTTAAATGTATACTTCGTTAATGTTAATAGTAGTGTTAGGGTTATTCACATCATTGTGAAACAGATCTCCAGAACTTTTATATCCCGCAAATTTGAAATGCTACATCCATTAAACAAGAACGGTCCTTACCCCCACCCCCTCCTCTCACTCCCAAGGAACTGCCATACCACTGTTTTTATAAATTCGACTACTTTAGAAAGCTCACATAAGTGGAATCAGAGAGTACTTATTTTTTTTTGACTGATAACCTTACTTAGACTAATGTGTTGAAGATTTATTCATGTTGGACCATGTTATAGGATTTCCTTCCTTCTTAAGGCTGGATTATACTCCATTGTATGTATATTCCACATTTCATTTATGCATTCATCCATCAATGGATATTTGGGTTGTTCTCCCCTCTTGGCTATTGTAAATAGTGCTGCTATGAACCCAGGTGTGCAGATACCTCTTTGAAACCGTGTTTTCAATTCTTTGGGATATATAGACAGAAGTGGGATTCTTGGATCATATGATAGTTCTATTATCAGTTCTTTGAGGGCCTTCATATTGTTCACCATTGCAGTTGGACCATTTTAAAATCCCACCATCAGAGCACAAGGATTCCAATTTCTCCACATCCTCACCAAAAATTATTTCCTGTTTTTGTTTTATTTTTCTGTTTTGTTTTACAATGGCCATCTTAATGGATTTGAGGTGAAATCTCATATGGTTTTCATTGTATCTATCTGATGATCAGTGATGCTGGGTATCTTTCCATATCCTTGTTGGCCGTTTATATATCATCTTTGGAGAAATGTCTTTGCCTACTTTTTAATTGGTTTATTTTATTTTTTTGTTGTTGAGTTGTAGGTCTTCTTTATATATTCTAAATATTAACCTCTTATCAGATGTATAATTTGCAAATATTTTCTCCCATTCTGTAGGCTGACTTCAATTCTATTGATTGTTTCCTTTAAATGTACAAAAGTTCTTAAGTTTGATGTAATCCCACTACTCTAGTTTTACTTTTGTCACCTGTGGTTTTGCTGTCAAATATATCATTGCTAAGTTCAATGTCAAGAAGTATTCCCCCTATTTTTTCTTCCAGACATTTTAGAGCTTTAGGTCTTATATTTTGGTCTTTAGTTCATTTTGAGATATTTTTCTTTGTTTATGGCATAAGATAATGGTCCAATTTCAGTCTTTTGCATGCAGATATCCAACTTTTCCAACACAATCTGTTGAGGAGACTTTCCCCATTGAGGGATCTTAGCACTAATGTCAAAGATCATTGATCATATACACAAAGACTAATTTCATTGCTCTCTATTCTATTCCATTGATCTGTCTTTAATATAACACTATTTTGTTTACTATAGCTTTGTCGTATGTGTTGAAATCAAGAAGTGTAAGTCCTCCAACTTTATTTCTCTTTATCAAACTTGTTTTGGCTATTTGGGATCCCTTGATATTTCATATAAATTTTAGGATGAATTTTTCTATTTCTGCAAAGCATGCCATTAGGATTTTGATAGAGATTACATTAAATCTATAGATTGAGGCACCTGCGTGTCTCAGCCAGTTAATCGTCGGCCTTTGGCTCAGGTCATGATCCCAGAGTCCTGGGATCGAGCCCTGCATCAGGCTCCCCACTCAGTGCTCGTCCCCTCCCTCTCTCCACCCTCTGCTCATCCTCTCTTTCTCCCTCTCCCTCTCTCAAATAAATAAATAAAATCTTCTAAAAAATCTATAGATTGCTTTGGATAGTGTGGACATTTTAACAATATTAAGTCTTTCAATCCATAAATAGGATCTTTCCATTTATTGTACCTTTTTAAATTCCTTTCAGTAATGTTTGTAGTTTTCAGTGTACAAGCCTTGCACCTCCTTGGTTAATGATATTCTTGAGTATTTTATTGTTATTAATGCTATTGTAAATGGGATTATTTTCTTAATTTCCTTATAAGACAGATTGTTGTTAGTGTATAGAAACACAACTGATTTTGTGTGTTGATTTTGTGTCCCGCAACTTTGCTGAATTTGTTAATTAGTTCTGACAGTTGCTTGTGTGTGTATAATCTTTAGGGTTTTCTATATATAAGATCATGTCATCTGAGAACAGAAAGAATTTTACTTCTTCCTTTCCACTTTGGACACATTTCTTTTTCTTGCCTAACTGCTCTGGCTAGGACTTCCAATATCATATTGAGTAGAAGTGGTAAGAATGGGCATCTTTGCCTTGATTTTTGAGGAAATGCTTTCAGTATTTCACCAGTCAGTATCATGTTAGCTGTGGGCTTTCCAAAAATGGTCTTTATTATGTTGAAGTGGTTTCCTTTTGTTCCTAGTTTGTGTTTTTATCATAAAAGTGTGTTGAATCTTGTTAAATGCTTTTTACTCTGTCAATTCAGAGGATCATATGATTTTTAGCTTTCATTCTGTGACATTTTGCCTTCATTTCCTTATTGATTTTCTGTCTGGCTGTGTTATCCATTCCTGAAGTCCACTACTATTACTATTGTTCCTGTCTATTTCTCTCTTCAATTTTATCAAAGTTTGCTTAGGAGCTCTGAGGTTTGGTGCATAAATATTTACAATAGTTATCTTATTGGTGAAATGACACATTTATCATTATATAATGTCTTTCTTTGTTTCTTATAAAAGCTTTTGATTTAAAGTCTGATTTGTCCATATTAGAATAGCTGCCCTCCTCTCCTTTTGTTACCATTCTCATGGAATATCTTCTTCCATCCTTCTACTTTCAACCTATGTGGATCTTTAAAGTGAGTCTCTTATAGATAGCATAGAGTTTAATTCTGTTTTTTTAATTCATTCAATCTATGTCTTCTGATTGGAGAGTTAATCTATTCACATTTAATGTAACTACTAGCCTTATTATAGACTTGTTTTGTGTTTCATTGATTTTTTTTTTTTGCAGTGACATGTTTTGTTCCTTTCTCATTTCCTTATTGTATATTTTATAGACAATTTCCTTGTGGTTACCATTGCAATTACACAAAACATCTTAAAGTGACAACATTTTATTTCATATTGTTAACTTCAATCACATACAAAAACTATATTCATTTATAGCTCCACCACTCCCACAGTTTATATTACTGCTACCACAAATTCTATCTTAATATATTGTATATCCATTAACATAGTTTTACTTTGTTTTTGTTTCTGTCATTTAAATTCTTTGCATCAAGGTTACAATAGTACGGGTTACTACATTGTCCATGTATTTGCCTGTACCGGAGAACCTTATATTTATGTATGGTTTCATGTTTCTGTTTACCATCCTTTCATTTTAACTTGATGGACCCACTTTAGCATTTCTTTAGAGCAGATTTAATGGTGATGAGCTCCCTAAGCTTTTCTTTATCTGAGAAAGACTTACTTTTTCCTTTGTTTTTAAGGGACAGTTTGCTATATACAGTATTCTTGGTTGACAGTTTTTTCTCTTTCAATACTTTGAATATATTATCCCTCTCTTTTTGTTTGCAAAGTTTCTGCTGAGAAATCCTCCGATAATCTTATGGCTGCTTTCTTGCATATATAAATTTATTCTGAGTACTAATGAATTGTGCTTAATAACTCAAGTTCTGATGAATCAGATCAGTAGCCCTACTGTGTTGGGGGAATAAGTAATAGGCTAGGAATGATGCACTGGAAGTCTTTTGCTTTTATAGATAGAGGCAGAAAATAGGTCAGAGATGTTTCCTTCTCCCTTTAAGTTTGTTCATTTTAAACGGGATTAGTGTTTTTATTTTTTATTTTTTAGAGACCATAATTGCTTGGTTTATTGAGGGCCAGTTAACTCATGTGTAAAGGAAGTTTAAAATGTATTTAAGCAAGGAAGAAATTCTCTGCTAGTTATTTAGGTCATTATATTTGCAGGTTTACATTTAATCTACATGGCCACCAAATGGAAGTATAGGCAAGGAAGCTTTAACTTCTACAGATATTTAAATTCCTGAAATTTATACTGGGTTTATGCAGAATTTATGGCTATAGGACTCTTCTCAAGTCCATCAGTGCCTTCCAATATCATTACTCTTTGTATTAATCAACCCAGGCAAAAGGGATTTAAAGGGTAACTTGATTAGAAATTGAGAGCCTATCAATTCTAATATATTGTCTAGATATAACAGAGCTGAAAGGTTTTCTTTCAGCATGTGGATTATAAATATGGTCTCATGCTAACAGGCTTTTTGATATGTATCACTCTGTTTGAAATAATTAATAAAGTCATCTCCTCATTGATGATGTGCCAACAGTATGACCACATGGGGGGAATCTATTGTCTTACATTATTTTACCATAAACAAGATATTTGCTTATGATTATAGATATTGTTGAATTTATAAATCCCTTAGCAACAGCATTGTAAGTCAATTGTTTTTATAAAGCTGTGGAAACATCCTAACCAACAATGAATTTATATCAGTTAGAAATATATTGTGTCCCCACCCTGCCCCCAAGATCTAAGATCACTTTGGTCTGCCCAAGATCTAGCTCCAGAAAATTTCATGTTTAATTTTTAGTCATATTTTGGCAAAACAGAGACACTCACATGGTTGCCAAGTTGGGCCAGCTGGAAAAGTTGATCTGATGGCATTGCAGCTTGAAATATCCTCATTTCCAAGTATTTTGCTAATCTTCCCTGTGTCCCAACCCACACACTCTCTGCATACAAAGTTACATCAGAATGTGTGTCCCTCTTCATGAAGGACCCTCAAATTGGTAACAATGCAATCTCCACATGTCAGTGGAGCTTTGTTGCTGAATGTCCTCATATAAATACTAGGAATTAATCATGTGAAACAGACAAAAAAAGCTTAAGAATGATTCATTCAATTCATATGGCCTGGTAGAGATAAAGAAATGCTAAAACACATTTTAGTAGAATCTTTACCTTTTCAGTGACATTGTCCTTCGATAGATACAACTCAAATATCTATAAAACTTGAATACTCAATTTTGTTTCTGGTATGAAAACTTATTTGGGACTTTTACTGAATTTTATGAATAAGCATTGAAATAAAAGAAAAATATTTCAGCTGAGTATATTATTAAATCACATAATATATCTGTAGAATTTTGCCAAAGTTCCTTAGAAAATGGATTGAATAATACTTATTACTGTTTTTAGTAAAACTCTCAGAAATGTAATTTTCCAATAGTAAAAATTTCCTTCCCTCTAAAATCTTGGAAAGTTTTTAAAAAGTGATTATTCACAGGCACACTTTAAAGACACATCTTAAAAAATCCATTTTCACTAGATCATTCCCCATAGACTGTATTGACTTTAGAGAGTTTCTGAGTGCTTGCCTTATAAACGTGTGTCATTGCAGTAGGGATGAATTTAAAAGTTAACACAAGTTTGGAATCTTATGCTAAATTAATTTTATAAAATTTATTTTTAATTTTTCCTGTTAAAAGGTATGCTTTTACTTTTACTTTTCTTTTTCATTTCCATTATTACTAAAAATACTAAACCAATGACTGTCAGAATTCATTCCCTTCTTGTCATCAAAGCTTTAAGCTTTTATCTAAAACTAGCACCACTTCAGATTCTTTTGTAGTAGCTAAGCAAAATATTTAACAGAAGACAAACCTTTCTTTAGGAACAGTCTTATTCAGTCTTAGGATTTTCTTATATATATCTATGGTAGAGTAAAGATATCTTGGATTCTAATTCTAATATTTAGGATCTGTCAAAATATTTGTTTTCCATCATTTCTTCAATAGAATGCTCAGCCTTCAATGGATACCACACTACACTTGGCACACAAGTGACATTTTTAAGATTCATTTATTTTAGAGACAGAGAGAAAGAGAGCATGTGTATGCAAAAGTTGGGGGGGGGGCAGAGGGAGAGAATCTTCAAGCACACTCCCCGCTGAGCATAGAGCCCAATGCAGAGCTCAATCCCATGACTAATGAGATCATGACCTCAGCCAAAATCGAGTTGGTTGCTCAACTGACTGAGCCACCCAGAAGACTCCCCCACTTTTTTAAAGATTTATTTATTTGAGAGAGAAGTGAATTTTAATAACATTCATAGGCTATGGTAAATGTTCCCTCTTGATGGTATCTTTGTTCTTGCCTTTATTTGTCCACTCATCTCAAGTTAGTTTAAGATCAACTAAAATAACATACATAGAAATACACTTGGGAATGAAGAGTATGAGATAATATGTAAGACAGAGAGTTGTGCTAAATCTGGCTTTAGTATGAGAGACTGTTCAATGTCCACAGCAGTAGAACATGGGAAGTTGTGCAGTACTACACATTTCTGTTTTCACACATCAGGGAAAATTTATGGTAGATAGAATGTAAGTGAAATACTCTAAGTTCAATTTATAAAGTGGTGAATGAGATCAAAGAAGGGACTTTTTAAATATCTAAAATTTTCAAAGCATATCTCTGACATTCATAGATCCGAATATAAAATTTATATATCCTGTGCTTATTGAAAATATGGTCACCATAGAAAACACTGTAAGTCCATGAATTGTTCCACAACCAGACATGATAATTTATTCCTCCTTATCTTTCTTCATGATGTTAACCCCCACATACAATATCTTATACCCCCCCTTACCTGTTCAAATGCTCAACGCAAGTTCTCCTTTTTTAGCTTCACTGACTATTCCATTCTGCATTACATTTTTTTCTCCTGTTATCCAGTTAACTTACTTATCTCTGCTGTACCATTGTTAGATTTTAAGGTTGGATATCATGCATATATATCATTCAGTTAAATATAGTTTCATTTCCTTTTTTCAGAGTCTGTGTATTATGCTTCTGATTGTCATACAGTACTAGTAGTTACTGTAGCAAGCACAAACTTAGCCCTCACTATTTGAACGCATTTATAAATATATTGTGATTTATTTTCCTTAAATTGGTGGATAATAACCATCTTTAATTGTGAGGTTGTGAGACATTAGCATTCCCTGTGTTCTTCCTCCCCAAGAGACTTTAGATAGGAGAAAATAAAAACTTAAAATGTTATGCATGATTAATTATAGATTACACTCAATCAGCTCAAGGAAGAGGGGTTTCTAAGCTCAAGGACAAGTAGAAAATAGGATGGAGAAAATTCTTTAGAAACAAGCTTGCAGGTATTCTTATTTGAGTGCTAGAAATGGGTTACTTCTTACTCTTGGTTCCTGAAACTGGCACATTTCTGACTAAATCCCATAAACCCAATCACACAGCCACGTTTTTTCATGGTGTTTGTTGTAGGAGACAATCAGCATCATCTACGAACCCACCAGTGTACTGAAATGAGAGAAAATCATTCACATAATCTTTGCTTTCCTAAGAAAACTAAAATCCTTTGGTCTGTCTGGAAAGATAGGCAGACCGCATGGGCAGAAGATCAAGAGGCATAAAAAATTCAATTAGTGGGTTCATTTCCCCTAACTTTTAGCTAATATTTTGATGTTATAGAGACATATGTTCAGTAACAACATGTTTGATAATTTTATCTATTCAACAAGTACTTAGTAAGTGTATATTTTGGGCCAGAGCCATGAAGTTTGTTTTTAAGTGATTTATGTATGTCTTGCCTATGTCCAAAAAAGTATTTGAAGTGACTTTCTCAAGATGGCTTTTTCTTTTTTTTAAAGAAGCTTTAAGATTTTATTTATCTGTTTGTTTATTTATTTAAGAAAGAGAGAGAGAGAAAGCAAGAAAGAGAGGGGCAAAGGTAAAGGAGAGAGAGAATCCCAAGCAGACTCTATGCCGAGCATGGAGCTCAAGGCAGGGATTAATCCCACGACCCCAAGATCATGACCTGAGCTGAAATCAAGAGTCAGACACTCAACAAAATGAGCCACCCAGAAGCCCCTCAAGATGGCTTTTTCTAAAAAAAAAAAAAAAAAAAAAAAAAAGATGGCTTTTTCTATCCATTACAATTCATCATGATCTTATAGAACCCATACAATCAAGTAAGTTTATTGGTGGCTCCATTTCTTTTGAAGGGCTTTGCTCTCCAGGGATGTAGTATATGTCAAATGTTCTGGTTAGTAAGTTAAGAAAATAATCTTGCTCACAAATGAACTAATATTTGTTGAGGACTATACACACACACACACACACACACACACACACATATATATTTTACTAAGTATTCCATTGTACACTAAAAATAGATGACAAAAGAATAAAAGATGTTGTCCTGATCCTATTGTAACTTCTTGGCAAGACATACACAAATTAGCAGAGAACAAATTCCTGCTCTTGGGGACAATGCATTCTCCGGCAAGACAGCTGTGGAAAACAACCATAGAGCAACATGAGATGCTATCAAGCAATGCTTCTCAGGTTTTAATGTGATTAGACTCACCCTGGAATCTTGTTAAAATGCAGAGTCAGGTTGAGTAGATCTGGGATGGAATCTGCACTTCCACATGTCTAGCAAGTTCTCAGGTGGTCCTGGATGCTGCTGAATCCTGCACCTTAGTCTGAGTAGCAAAGAGATAGCAAGCTCCCAAGTAGGCTCTGCCACTAGCCACTTGAGATAGTTACTTCGTCTCCCTGGATTTCATCTATCATAAGTGGAAGAATGTGCTAAATAAAATAAACCCTTCTCTAATGGTCCTTGCAGCTCTAAAACTTTGATCCTCTATGTTTGTATTCATGTATTTTCTCCTTTCTCCTTCAACATTTATTTTCTCATTCAAAATGTATTTAAATCAACTAAATAGCAAAAGAGACAGAAGAGATGATAATCCATCTTACTTTCTAAATTAATGGCTCCTCTGCTTCCCCAATGTATCCCACCATTTAAATAATTATTAGGTGATTATATAAACTTCTTCTTCTTCAAATAATTCATGTATTTTGTACAAACTGTCTTTTGATATTTCTATTTTTATATTCTCATTTTCTCTACTCTATCCACTTTTCTACAGTAAGAATATAAAAGTTTAAATATTTTTATCAGATATGTAGATTTCTAATATCCTTTTCTAAACAGGAACTGGCATCCCACAAGGTGTGTAAAAAAAAACAATATCATGCAGTTTTGAACTCAAAGACAAATGTTTTTAATCTTTTACTAGAAATAGTTTGTGTCATGAATCTTGCGTTAAAAATTCTTGGCCACAGAGGTAGAGATATGTCATTTAAGAAGCTCATGAAGATTTTCCTTTAATGACCTCTCTCCTTTACAGTTGCCTCTCAGGTACTTCTTACCTGCCATCAATAAGCAACTGTAGTCTACAAGGCATTGAGAATATATTGAGCAAAGGAAAGTATTGCCATCCATGTTTTTCACACCAATTAAGACATTTGCAAATGTCTTCACAAAATTCAGTTACAATTGTGAAATCACCTTTTCCATCTGTGTATATAAATAAAACAGCTAGAGTCGGAAATTTTTAGATTGCCTAATAAAAAGATAAGGGCTTTAAAAAAAAAAAAGACTTGATCTTCCTGAAATAGTAAAAAGTCTTTCATTTAAGACTTTTAAAATTATCTTGTTTTTCCGAAAAAATCTATACAGAGATAGAAAAAATATTTATGATCTTCAAGAGCCATCCTTCTATTGGCATCAAAAAAAATGAGTGTTCCTTGAATTTTCTACCACCAAAATTATTGTACTCAAAATATCTGTAGAAAGTAGTACTCTTTAAAATAAAAATATTATCTACATAAAGAAATCCAAATAAATGGTATTGGTTGCTTGCTCACTGGGAGAGACCAAGTGGCTATTGGTTACAAGACCTAACTTATGGAATGAACACTTCTTCTGGGTCTAGACTTTATTTTAGATCAGACATCTAAATATCAGTAATAATGGCAGATTGCCTTTCTAGAGCAGAGGTCTGTTTTCAAAGCTTACAGGAACCTAAGAATATAACTGTCCAAAAGAATGAAGTATGTGTTCAGGCATAATTAGTACACTTTCTCAGGGAAGCCATTTGGAACAAATCTCATTAGGGTCAGAAAGTTGCTCACTGAGCAGAGAATCAGACCAAGGGGAATTAAGGGATTATTAAATATTTACTATCTTTTACATCGTACCTTGATTCATCTATCACCATAGTATTAAGGAAGGGCCAACAAGGTTAACAGAAACCACTGACAGTTGAACAGGTATGATTTAATGCATGTTCCCACAGGTAGTGGAAAAAGAATGATTAACAAGGAGACAGTTTTACTACAGTGGGAGGTCATTACCTTCCCCAGGCTAAAGGCAGGCCAAAGGAGAAGGCAGACGTATAGAGTCTACTGGGACAGCTGGACAAAAACTGGAACCACAATGAGTCTATCCAGTGGGGAAGCTGGTGCCTTGGAAGAGCAACCATTACCTGAGAGAACATTCCAGGTAGGAAGGGAAGGGGAGAAATACCCTGAGTTCTCTCTTCCTCTCACCTGCCAGTCTCCTGGCAATGCTTATTGGCTGAACCCACCCCCAAGTCAGCTTTTGAATGGATTCTCATTCCATTTTTTTCTTTATTTTTTTGGAAGATATTCACTCTATCTCTATTCTTTTGGTGGCTTCTCTAAAAACTTTAACGTGCATACTCTACTTATCAAATTCTAAAATTAATATTTTTTACCCTTTTCCAAACAGTATGATTATATTCACTACTTCAGGCTTTCAGGTTATTACTTTTATGTAATTGAAGATATGTTTAACCTCACACAACATTGCCATTATTGTTTCATACAGGAGTAATAATAATCGTAACACACTTACTGTGCTCCAAATACTTTCCAGACTTTACTATATTCTGTCATATCATACTTGTAATAACCCTTGGGGAAACAGTATTATCATCACCATTTTATAAAGGAGAAAATTAATTTTCCCATGATCACACAAATTAAATGCAAAGTTAGGTGTTCAGTGCAGACTGTTGACTTTAGAGTCCAAGCTAATAATCACTCTTTAGAGCTTCTGCCTATAAATGCTTCCTTAGGTGTCCCAACAAATTCAGATTCCTCAGTTTTATAACATCTAATGCCTAAGCCCATCTATCTGGAAACATTATTTTTTTCTGCCTAAAATTCCTTTAATGTGGATTTACTGGTGGAAACTTCAGTTTTTGATTATCTAAAATTCTTTCTTTCATTTTTGAAAAAGACAATATTGGCTACAGAATTTTAGGCTGATAGTTATCATCACTTAGCACATTGAAAACATTATTCCAGTGTGTTTAAGGTTTTGTTTTTTCTGTGAAGAAGTCTTATGTGAGTCTAATTATTGCTCCTTTTGTTAATAACTGGAAATTCTCTGTGGTGGCTTTAAATGTTTGTCTTTTGCCTTTGGTGTTTTTAAATTTTACTATTATGTGCTTTTGTGTAGATTTCATTTATTTGTCATTTTAGTTATTTACATTTGTATCATATAATTTTTTTATTTAAAAATCCCTGGGCTTCTTGAATCTGGATTTGGCACCTTGCAAATTCTTGAATCTGGATTTGGCACCTTGCAAATTGCAAATTTATACCTTTAGATAATACCTGCACCCCACTCTACCCAACTTCTCCATCTGAAACTCTTAAGTCTTAAACTTTCTGTGTCTTTAATCTTTCCATCATACTTTCTATCTTTTCATTAGTCTGGGCTGAATTCTGCGTATTTTCTTCAGTTTTTAATGTGACTTAATAAAATTCTAGGAATTCTTTTGGTTCTCCCCCTAATCTTCTTGCTCTTTATGATTATTTTAAAGTTCTTACTACTTGTATAGAATGCTCATAATTCCCATGAATGGTGTATTTGCAGCGCAGATTTTGTTGTTGGGGATTTCTTCTGGTGTTGTTAATGGTGCCTTGTTTCTTTATATGTTTTTGTGATTTTATTTCACTATGAGGTGCTCTCACAGTACACTTTGAACGTTGTATGTGGAAATACTTTGAAGCCTGGGATGTTTTTCTCCAGAAAAGGATGTTTTTCTCCAGAAAAGGTTCTCCATTTGGTTCTGTAGGTACAGTCCAGGCTCACTAAGCCAAATTTATAGCTTTAGTTTGTGTGTATGTCACTCGGGTAGTGTGAATTCAGGCTGTCATCCTCTGAGAAGACCGCCTTATCATTACATGTTCTCAAGGGAACATTTTTCTTCCTTCTGCTCAGGAGAAATATGACAATGAGGCATTTTCCTTGAAGGTTTTTGGGGCAGAATGGGGTTATTTCTAGTTTTCCCTCATCTTTGGGCTATGGCCCTTTTGGAGTGTGAGAATTATCGAAGGAGGAGAGTCTGATGACTTCTATCATAAAACTCTACAAAGTATATGAAAACTTGTGTTTAAGCTCACTCAGTTCAGAAAAAAATAATTTCAAAACCTCCCTGTGTTTCCACTTTCACTCAGACCCTGGCTTTAGTAGTCCTTGTTTTCTTGCCAACATACAGATACATTCAGGAGATATTTTTCATATTATATATAAAAGATATAGTTGTTTTCCAGAAGCATTAGTCTATCAATATATTCTACCATGTTTCTGAAAATGGAAGAGAACATACTTTTCTCAGACATTAATATCAGTTGCATTATGGCCAAAGGAACTATGAGCCAGCCCATGACTGACAGACAATTGTTTCTATTTATTTATAATGTACCCATTATAAATTGACTTTTAGGGTTTCTCAAATAACTCCCATTTCTATGTATTTCCAACTTATTAAAAGAATGCTTTATCCCTCCATCCTCTTCATCTCCCAATTTACTCATCTTCAAAAAAATCAGATGCAAACTACCCATCGTCAATACACTTGGACAAATTCTAAATTCAGAAATATATATTGGTATGCCCTGGCAAATTTTAGAATATAGATGAATGCTATCCTAGGGTTAAAAAAAAAAAAAAAAAAGGCCACCTCCATATTTAAATTCCTTAGGAAACTCCTTAGAGGACATTTATAACACTAAATAGTTTGCATTACAAATTGATGAATACTAGCATTATGGAGTTTTTATAGCTACTGATTATGTTCAAGTTACCATTTCTGCTAGGAATGAGGTATTTCCTATGCTTCTCATTACATAACACAATAGGTTCATCAACTTTTACTAAGTGTTCACCCTCAATGAACAAAAAGTGTTATTTTTTTTTAAAGATTATTTGTCAGAGAGAGAGAGAGAGTGAGCACAAGCGGGGGGGGGGGAGCAGAGGAAGAGGGAGAAGCAGATTCCCTGCTGAGCAAGGAGCCTGATGCGGGACTCGATCCCAGGACCCTGGGATCATGACCTGAGCCCAAGGCAGCCACCCAACCCAGGCGTCTCAAAAACTGTTATTTACATATATATTTTATAATAGGACTTCATTTTTTCTGGCAATTACTCCTGATAAAGGCCAACTCTTATGCTGAATAGACTATCATAAAATTTATTTAAATGTACATTTGGACTGGAAATGAGGAGATAAAAAATGGTAAGAAAGTATAATTCACACACACACACAAAATGTATATTTCACAAAAGCTTCCAGGCTCTGAAGCCAGTAACTGCCCTGAGGACATCTGCCTATCTCTAGGAGCTTGGACATTCTGAGTTTAATTGGATAAGCGCTGAAGACAGGAAACAAAACGTAGGGCCAGCACACGTTTGGAAGTCTGACTAAGCACTAAAGAAAGCCAGGACACTGAAAGGCAGCATTCAGAAGATGAGGAGCTAGGAAAGAACCACCCCACCAGTGTCACTATAAAATAGGGGAAGACTACAGTTTACTGAAGGATCTCAAATGCCCCCACCTCCATTCACTTTCACATGGGACCAAAACTCAGAAATTGCCTGGGTTTGGAATTCTGCTGTACCACTTAGTTGTACAAGTTACTCAAACTTTGAGCACGTTACTTAAACTCTCTATGCTTCAGTTTTCTCATTTGCAAAATGAGTATAGCGACAAGAAGGCCCACCTTAGAGGGTTGTGAGATTAAGTCCATTATCCTGTATGTATATTACTTAGAACTGTACCTGGCACACGGTGTATCAGTGAGTACATCGGTGTCTATCAGTGTAAGAGATGTCGAGAGAAAGAAAAAACTCGTTGCTCCCATAGTTTCTGAGGTCCAGCTGTAAGTCAGCCTTCCTTTCAACAACACTAAGTGATCTTATCCTTCAAACAATTCCTCTTTACCTAAACTATTTCAGATTACTCGACCATCACTTAGACTATTTAATCCTATATGTGACTGTCACATGCAGCCGCTTTCTGCAGTATTGAAATCTTTTTTCAATGTGTGATACAGAAATGAGTAACAGGATTTATCTCGACTTTTATTTACCCATTACAGCATTCTTTTAAAATACAGAGTTAACAGCAGACATTAGCAAACAATGTGCTAAGATAGCACTTCCTGGTTACATCCCAGGTTTCTGGGTTATCTAAATCTGAAGATATTTTAACCATTAATAAAAGTTCAGAGATAAAATTCTGGAACAAAATTACTAGGCCTGGCATAGTTAGGATTCCTTTCCCCAAGAAGCTTAGTCCATTCCAATGTAGAGTTAGGGTGGTCATTACTACGAGACTGTGTTACAAAAAGGCAAGAAATGGTAATCAATAGCTGAACATATCATGTTATCGCAGGATGTATAATAATATATGGTAATATAATTATAAAATATATAATTAAAATATATAAAGATCATTCATAGACTCACACTCTGATTTATTTATGTTACAATAGATGGTAAAATTCCCTAGACAAAGAACAAGTAGCATATTTACCATTCAGAAAATGTGTATTGAACCACACATATTTATTTCCCCCAGACATCCACACATCTGTCTCTAACTTATTAGTCTGCAGCATCCTCAGTTATTACTATAGGGCAATATCAGACCCCAGTAACTGTATCACCCCTGAATTTGACAGATGTTTGATCCGCTGAGCACAGGTGGCCCCTCCTCCCTCTCCGCTGGTGTCTGCATTGGTTCCCGGGGCGGCATTTCTCTGGGCTGTGGAGGCCACTATGAAGTAGCATTTAGAATACCTCCAAAGCGATCTCAGTTTCCCCTTGATGTCACAATGTCAGTCACTGTTTTTAAATTTAAAACTTAGGCAACTTAAGCTATACAAAATTTAAATCATGTTTATAACAAAAATAGTGGTAACATTTTATCATGTTTTGCAAGATAGGCACACATAATTAAATTGTCCACTTTCCTCTTCAGGTTGCTTTTGACATAAAAGAAACTTAGGAGGTTCAAAGAGCAAATTTAGGAGGTTCGGCGTGGGAGCTCACAAATGCACGTATGAGCCCTGTGACTCGGGCAATATTGCTTGCCTTCGTTCAAAGGAAAGGCAGTATGGAGAGAGAGTACTATGTAAGGAGCAAGTAAAAGGAAACCACCGGGCTGAGGGTTTGGGTCCTGGAGACAGGCAGATCTCCACTCTAACCCCGTCACTTACTGGCTGAACATCTGAGTAATTATTTAAGCTTGGGAACTTCATTTTTCACAGCTATGTGGTGTGTAATAGCAGCGTCACGAGATTGTTTGGAATTAAAGGATAAAAACATTTTTTAAGTGCTTAACACAATGCCTGGTGGATAGGAAGTTCTCAGTTAATGTTAGAATCCAGAAGACCCCAAAATAAACTGGGAAACAATTAGAACAGAAAACAGGAAGAGAGAAGAGGAAGACTGAAACATTGGGGGTATGGTTGGCTACAGAAATTCATGCGCAAGGTTATTTCTAATCTACTTTAATGGTACAAAACTATAAATAAGGGAAAACTGTAATGGAAAATTTGCTGCCCACAACACATTGGCGATTGTCCTCTTATTTTGAGGCCATTGACCCTATTATCAGAGGCCTACTGCTTTTATTTACAACGTGTATATACTCTCTTCCTTTAAAGATATTCATCCAAATCCCCAAAGCAAAATCTTTTCTTTGCTGCCTAAAAATAATTACGGAACACAGACAAAGCCCATGGGAACTGGACTCCCTAATGTTCTTTTCACAGCTACAATAGACTCCTGGGCTTGTCTCTTCCTGTGTTTCTTCCTTTGTGGTGTTTTCTGTCAGCTATTCCTCCGGGTGAAACACACTGAGGGACCATGCTCCTTGCCGAGGATTGTAAGAACTAGGTTCAATTTAAGCAACGCCTGCCTCGTTGTCTGGTGCATTCATTTTCTCTCCTGATTAGATCTGTAAAAGCTTCCCGCCCCTTCCTGGAGCCATGACTGGGAAGTCAGCGTTGGAAATTATTTTCATGAAGCTACTTCAGACTCTGCAATATATGGAAATCATAAATTGAGTTAAAGTGTTTAGAGCTAATATGATTTGGTTAGCCCTTTGGAGATGCATTTTAGGTTGGACTTTAAAAAACAGCCTCCAGCCCCTCCTTCCCTCCAATTGTCTGCTTTCTAGAACGGAAGCCACAGCAATAATGAGTTGGAAGGGTGACTGAAATGAGAACAGTAAGGGCAAGCCGTGGCTATCAGCGTGTTTTATTAAACCTCCATACATCAGAGTGAGATAGGATTTTTAAACTGTTTGTAGCTGTGTTTGCCAAAAGCTAATTAACAGGATTAAGCTGCAGAGTTACTCTTTTCCCACCGGGCAAACTAAAACAACATTTAGAAAGATACCCCATATCTAATCTTAAATTAGTCTTGTGCTACCATGTTTATGTCTCCACTTTAGAGTGGGTTTAGAATACATCAACAGAGCTCACGCTACGACACTCCCCTAAATGACTGTTCCAGATTGATAGCAAAGTCGTGAAAAGGCAAATAACTTATAACTCTGAAGTCAGAGAGCGAAATACAGGACACTTCTGAAGGTTTGAATTGTCTTAAGAATACAAACTAAAAAAAAAAAAAATGTATGGTGAGAAATAGGTCAGAATTTAAGCAGTATAACTGGATTCATTATCTTCATAAAAATATTTACTAAGTTGATCCCGTGAAATGCTGTTTTTTTTTTTGTGCTAGCAACATAGTTTTTAAATAACAAATACCATAATATTACATAATGTATTATAAATTCTTATTTATTATCCTATAATTTTCCTTAGCTTTATTTTGTTCTTTCACGAAAAGATCTGCTGAGAGACTGACAGTGAAATCAATAGGGTATGAAAGATATTTGTTGAGAGAAGGGCTAGGGAGCCAGAAGAAACATTTCACATTATTTCCATCATTTTAGATATTTTAGGACATTACTGCTATTTAAATTACTATGAAATGTAATCAAGTCCCATCTTTTTATAAAAATGTAACTGCTCATTGGCAATATTTTCAGTTGTTCTAAGTCTCTTTAGAAGTTACTGTTACTTGGAACAAAAAGCCTTTCTTTTTAAGGTGCCATGCACTAAATGTGTGGAATTTTTTTTTTTAAGATTTTATTTATTTATTTGTCAAAAAGAGAGAGAGATAGAGCACAAGCAGAGGGAACGGCAGGCAGAGGGAGAAGCAGGCTTCCTGCTGAGCAGGGAGCCCAAAGTGGGGCTGGATCCCAGGACCCTGGGATCATGACCTGAGCCGAAGGCAGATGCTTAACCGACTGAGCCACCCAGGCATCCCTGGAATTCTTAAAGTAGCTCAAATTATAAACTTTCACTTTATTCTATCACTAAAAAACAAGATTAACTTATTATTTTTTGTATATTTTTGCATTTAAAATAGCCTTTTCTCTATATTTGTTCATTTCTACTTGTTTTTCTACCATTCAACATAGTCAGTAATTAATAATTTACATTTGTCTCAACTTTGGCCCTATGGACATGTGAGCTGGATAAGTCTTTGTTGTGGGGTTGGGTTATGCACTGTAGGATATCTAGTAGCATTTTGGCCTCTACCCATTAGAGGCCAGTAGCACCCTCCAGGGCATGACAAACTAAAATGTCTGCAGGCGTTGCCGATGTCCCCTGCAGGAGAAAGGAGCAAGTCATGCTCCAGTCTCGGATGAGAACCACAAATTAGGATAAACAAAGTAAAAAATTCCAATGTGCCTAAATCATAAACAACTTTAACCTACCAACATCTATGTAAAATTACATAATTTAAGGAAAAAAGTAATAAGTATCAAATTAGGTCTAGAAAAATTGTATTAGATATTAATACTTTCATTTTGAAATTTAACACAGTATGGAAAATACTGAATATAGATTATCCAAAAGAATACCGATGTAATTTTATCTCAATTTATACTGAAAAAGTCCAATAAACTCTACATATGTAAGTTGCACCATTTGATCATCTTTGACATAGATACACCCATAAAACCATCACCACAATCAAGATATTGAACTTTTCAATTATACTAGGAAGTTTCCTTTTTCCTCTTTGTAACCTGTCCCCCCTCAACTCCTAATTGCAGGCAATCATTGATCTGCCTCCTGCCAATGTAGAGGAGTTTGAAATTTCTAGAATTTTATATACATGGAATCATAATACTGTACACACTCTGTCTGACTTTCACTCAGAATAATGATTTTGAAATGTATCCATAGGGTCATGTGTATCAATAATCACTTCTTTTTATCACTGAGTAGTATTTCTTGGTGTGGCTGTGCTGTGATTTTTTTTTTATCCACTCCCCTGTCAATAAATATTTGGGTTTTCTCCAGTTTGGGATATTACAAACAAAGCTACTATGTACATTTGTATATGAGTCTTTGGACATAAAATTTTGTTTCTCTTCAGGAGATACCTAAGAGTGGAATGGGTGGATCACGTGGGAGGTGTCTGTTAAATTTTTCAGGAAACTGTCAGTTTTCCAATGTGATTCTACCTTTTCACATTCCCTCCAGCAGTATATGGGCATTTTAGTGGCTCTACATTCTCACCACCATTTTGTATGGTCATAAACATAGAAGAGCTTCAAGAACTCATCACGAACAGTTCTTCACCAGAAGAAATGTTAGAGGAAGTCCTTCCTTCAAGTGGAAGGAAATGATACAGATAGGGACATGGATTTACACAAAGGAATAAAGAGCATCAATTATGGGAACAGCATGGGTTAAAAGAGGGTGTTTTTTTTTTTTTACCCTATAAATCTCTTTAAAAGATAATAGACTATTTATGGCCAGAAAAATAACAACGTAATGAGATAAATAGCATATACAGCAGTAAAATGTGTAACAACAGGACAAAGCTGGGAAAGAAGGAATGGAAGTATTTTAAGGTTCTTACAGTGTAAAGTAATATAATATTATTGGAAGTAGACCATAATAAATTAAAGATGTACAACATAAACCCTAAAGCAGCCATGCAAATAGCATTACATAGTGTTATAGGAAGTGAGCCAACAAAGGAAAAATAATGGAATTATAAAGAATACTTCATTTATACAAGAAAGAAGGAAAAGAGAGAAAAGAAAGGAATCAAGAAAGATGGGACAAGTGGAAAATGAATAGCAAGACAGTTGATTTAAACCCAAAGTCCCACCCCAAAATGTCAGAAAAAGAGTAACAGAGCCTCCTTAGATCAGATAATCACTTTTGCCAAGAGCCAAGTAAAAAACTAATAGCTGCTTTTCCAGAGGAGTTTACCTGGCAACTGTGTCAGGGAGGTTGCAAGTTCTAAACTCAAAGGAATTGCTCCTCTTTGCCAGAGGTTACAATCAGCAAAATCATTAATCGTGAAGATTTATAGCTCAAAGGGATCATTAAAATTGTGATGTCCCGAAGGTAGAGAACTTCAACTAGCTGGATATCTTCCAAGCCTGTTGGTTTGGAAACTGTTAACAGGGTGATAATTTTCCTGTTACCCAACATAGATGACCACATGGAGTGCCCCAGCGGGACACAAACTATACCCATACTCGGAGTCTGATAAGTTTTAAGGCTTTCCTTTTGGTGGTGGAATGCTGAAAAAACAAAACAAAAACAGCATTTCCCTGACTTCCAGAGGGATTGAGTGTTGCAAATCCACCCATATAGTCCCAAGAAACTTTATTCATAGAGCAAGCTCGTGAGCTTTTTTGGAGTTTATCAACCATACCCGTAAGCAAAGGTGTGAAATCTCCAAAGTCAGAGCTATTGTGACTGAGGCTTCTGATTTGCCAAGCAGCAGGACAGCATCAGTGTATGTAAGACTTTAAGAGTACAGTCATGGGCATTGTGCTCTGATACTCCCACTGGTGGTAAATGGCAAGGCAATGTCTCACAACACTTCCGTACGTGCAACGCTCAGATCAAAAGAATCCCCGCTGACAGGTGTAGAACAGAGAAGCACACCATACAGCACATCGACTGCAGATGCAGAAGCAACTATAGTACACTCAACAGCCCAAAAGTCCTCACCCACAAGGTCTCATTGCTTCCTTTCCCTACCGTGAGTATTGCCCAAATTTTCTCCATTGAATTTGGGTGTCTCTTTCAACCCCCATGGAAACAGACAGGACTGTGACTTGGCTCCCTGTAATCAACAAAGCTGTAAAAGTGTGGTCCTTCACACAGTGACTCAGCATACAACACATGGCTTTGTATTCCTTGGCAACTTAGTCTTTTAACTGGAGAATTTAATTAATTTTTAATATAACTACTGACTCTGACATATTTGATTCATATCCACTCTACCACTGTTTCTAATTAATCAATCCATTTTATGTTCCCTTTTCTTTCTTGCCTCTTTCAAGATAAAATATTTTATCATGATTCCATTTTGGTCCATTAAATTGTTAAACTTACTTTTACTACTCTTTTAGTAATAACCATAATTACATGCAATTTTGACATATTACAATCTAAAAAAAATATTGTGGCTTTTACCACTCTTCCTAATTACACATGAACCTTAGAACACTTTAATTCAATTTACCTCCTCTCAACTTTTGTAAAATCATTGTCACACATTTTATTTTACTGTTATTTTTTTAGAAAGTGTTTATTTTCCATCAACCTTTATTTCCATTTTGTTTGCCTTTGTGGAAGAGCAGTTTAAGACCACCCAGTGGTTGTTCCTACCCATTCAGTGGCCTGAGCAGTGGGAGCTGCAGACCCCAGCGCTTCAGTAGGGAACTGCTGAATAGACACAGAGGGCACCTGCATGCCTTGAAGGACCAGTCTGTGACTTCAGGTTGAATAGCAGTGAATTCAGGAGCTAGAGCTGTCCATTCACCCTGAAATTCCTTATTGGTCACAGCCTTTGCAGCAACAACCTTGTTCTTCCTTTTCAATCTCTTCAGGATCTCTGTAGAAGTGGAGATCAGGCATGACTTCCCATGGGTGTTCATGGGAAATGGTGCCACGCATGCGCAGAACATCCCGGGCCAGCATCCACCACATCAGACCCAGAGTGAGCTCCCTTGTTATTGCAAAGGATGGTAATGTCCGTATAGTGCAGAGGAGAGTCTCCACAGAGAGATGGTAGGCAGAGTTTAACATAATGCACCTCTGTGAGAGGCTGGTGGTCAGTCCTGGGATCAGTAAACCACTAGAAGACTTGGCTCCCAGAAGGCTGCCTGGATCTGGTTAGTGAAGGTTCCAGGATTGAGGCAGCCAGCAATAGGAGTGGTTCCAGTAGCATCAGCAACTTCAGCACAGCTCACTGGCCAGGAGTCCTGGATGATATGACACCGACATCAGCCAGGTTTTCAAGGGCAACAATGGCATCACTTTTCCTTTTGTAGATGTACTGTTCCATTTGGAAGTCAAGGTTGGTGCCACCTAAGTAGGTTCCTGCTGTAAGGAATTTGAGGACACCCTCCTGCTTCACTTGCAGGACATCAAGAGCTCCGGACATTATGAAAGTTTTCCTTTAAGTTACAACAGCAATGCACAGCAACACAGAACAACACTGTATGGACCCTCCCTGGGTAGCTCAGAAAGGTGTCAAGCGTTTTAACACTGAATTGTTAGTTAAATCAACAAGATATTACCACTATTATTTTGTTTACAGTCAATATTCATTTATGTTTTCCCGTATATTTTTAAGATGTATTTTCTCTCCCTCTTTTTTTAAGATTTTATGTATTTATAAGAGAGAGAGAGAGAGAGAACAAGCAGGGGGAGCTGCAGAGGGAGAGGGAGAAGCACACTCCTGGCTGGGCAGGAAGCCTGACAGGGGGCTCTATCCTAGGACTCTGAGATCATGGCCTGAGCCAAGGCAGACGCTTAACCGACTGAGCCACCCAGGCGCCCCAAAATGTATTTCATTTTTACCGCATTACTATTTTCCCTGCAAGGAAACATTTTCTTCCACCTGAACACTATTCGGTGTTTCTTTTAATGATCTCAGTATATCCTCTGAAAACATGTGTTTCACTTTGTTTTTGAAGGACCTTTTGCTGATTAATGCGTTCTGGATTGGTAGTTATCTTTTTGTACTTTATAGAATTCTGTTATCTTATGATTTCTATTGTTCCTCTTGAGAAGCCAGCTCTGTGTCTTCTTGTTCCTTTGACGGTAAGGTTTCTTCAGATTGCTTGACCTTTTTTACCATCTTTGCTCTTCTGTAATTTCTTTTTTATTATTATTAGGATTTGCGGTATTCTCTGTATTGATCTTGCCTGTGTTGCAGAACTTCCTTAATCTTCTGTTTGATGTTTTGCAGAATTCTCTTAAAATATTGTTTCTGGGGGCGCCTGGGTGGCTCAGTCGTTAAGCGTCTGCCTTCGGCTCAGGTCATGATCTCAAAGTCCTGGGATCGAGCCCCGCATTGGGCTCTCTGTTCAGCGGGAAGCCTGCTTCTCCCTCTCCCACTCCCCCTGCTTGTGTTCCCCGTCTCGCTGTCTCTCTCTGTCAAATAAATAAATAAAATCTTTAAAAAAAATATTACTTCTGCCTTTTTTTCCTTCTCTCCTTTAGGGACTCCAGTTACATGTATATTAGACCTTTCATGTCTCACAAATCTCCTATAACTGTACTATTTTTAATGTTCTTTTTTTCTCTCTGTACTTCACTTTTAAATTTTATAGTAACGTGTCAATTTCAGTAATCCTGTCTCCTCCTACCTTCGTTCTTCAAAAACTATTTATTTAAAACAAAACAACATTTTGATAATTTATCTTCACTTCTAAGAGTCCATTTCTTTCCCTTTAGAGATGGCAATTCTCTGCCAAAATCTCCATCTTTTCATCTGTTTCTAGTATTGTAATATACTAATAATTATTCTGAGGTCTTTGCAGGTGGTAATAGTTTCTCAATTATCTGTGAGCTTGTTTCTATTTTATTTATTTATTTTTTTTTGGTCTTGACATTGGTCTTGCAGTCTACCAATTTTTATTAAAAACCATTCTGTAGTAAAAAATTGCAGAGGCTTGCTTACGGCAAGGATTCATTCCTCCAGATACCATTTACCTTTCTCTTGCTATGCTAAAACAATGGAGGCTTAATAGGAACGGTTGTGAGTCATGGCTGCATTGTAGCCCCATTAATACTTATCATACTTCTAGTATAACCTGGACTCAACCAAGAGCTCGGGGCACTCTCTGTGACCCCCTTCCAGTTTCAGGTCCTAAACTGTAATCATTGTCTTTCAAGTCTGTTGATAGCTCTGTCATGCTTTTCACTAAGCTTTTAAACCTCCTGTCCCATATAGCCGAGAATTTGGCAATTTTCAGGGGAAAATGAGCCACGTGCGTGGGGCTGCCAAATTCTACCATAACTCTGTTGGTTCCTCCATCCTCCAGCAGCATCCTCTATGGCTCAGAGCTTAGATTCTGAGCCCACTGCACTTGCCTCATCAACTGACCCCAGAGTAAAAGCCGATGCAGAAATTATTTCACCTCTGAAGAGGCTGGCTCCCAGTTAGAACCCTCCATGTGCTTTTTCAGGCCTGACCACAGGCAATTGCAAAGGCTTTCCCTGACAGACCTCAGAGAGGAAAGCTACCCCCATCACACCAAATTTGGAGCACAGCCCGTGCCTTGAAAGTCTCTGAAGGGAATTGCTGTCAAGGACTTAGGCCCCTCTGGCCGGCTGTCTCCTCACATATTTAAATACCTAACCCAGTGCCTTCATTTTTGGATCTCTTTATCTTAAGCCTTGGGCCAAGATCCTCTTCAGGTATCTCTGCCACACTCTCCTTATGGGGGTAGGAGTGGGACACCAAGACACTTCTCCCTGCTATGAGTCGGTACCCAGTACTTCCCTGCGCCTAGTGCTTCCCCCTCATTTCACTCCAACCCTCACGGTCCATAATCTGTGGGAGCCTTTTGTTCAGGACTCCTTCAGCTGTGGGATAACCCCCACCCCTGCACTGATCCACCTGACCTTCAAACGGTGCACCATCCCATGGAGGAAAATGGAATCAAGGAGTCAGCTTTCCACTGGTTTTAGCCTCTTGCTCGTACCATCTCAGTAAGCGACCAAGGTTTAACTCTCATTTTTGGCCTGTTGCTATAATCAGCTATTCAATACCTGACAACTCACCACCTTCTCTCCCCACTCCGCTGGACTCCTGACAATTTTTCTTCAGCTCCCTTTCCCCAGTTCTTGTTGTCTCTTGACTGCCATTAAACATTTTCCTTCTGTCTTTTATCCAGATTTTATAGTTATTTTCAGCAAAAGTGCTGTTCCATTGCTATCTAATCTATCCTACCCAGAGGTGTAACTTCCAGCTACTGCCTTTCAGTTAAACCTCCTGAAAGTACCAACAACACTTCTGATCACACTTCATTAACGGAACTTCGTTACACTGTTAAAACCAGCTTCAAGCATGTCTGGGAAATTGACAGTCCTACGACTGGGAACATAGTCGTCATAGGTTCTGTTAGTAAGGATAAGGCAACCTCCAGCCCCTTCCAAACATCCCCATTTTGTCCCTGATTCCATGTTGCTTTTTCTACTGCCTCGCTTCATGTAATCTTGTATAATGAACACTGGTTGAATTGATTATGTAAAGTATGTTGAGTTTCTATTCACAGTGTTGAGTTTCTATTTACAGAGCCTGAAGTTGGTGGCATGGTCAGAAACTAGGTAATTGATGAATTACCAACACCACGTGATTTGGGGTGGCTAAACACAAAGAACATGTTCATGGTGAGGGGTGGGTCCTTGCCTTGCAAATTAAACATACATTGGACTAAGTCAAATGTCTTTCTTCAATTTTATACATACTGTGCGGTTGAAACTTCCAAGGGTTAATGTGTCCCTGAAAGTGGTGTAATTTTAACTTTAATTGACTTTTTTCTTATTGTGTAGCCTGCTCTTAAAAAAGACTGCAAAAATTAAGTTCGATGGTAGAGTCATCCTAATTTCAGTGTTATTTTTGTATTACTGTAACTTAATATTTGTTTATGCGCTTTGGTTGCTGAAAGGAGAAAAAAGAATTAGTATGTTATATGAATCACTAATCTTTCTCAGTGTTTATGACCAAAATATAACAGAATAATTTGTAGGTTTTTCCATTGTATATTTTAATGTGACTTTTATTTTATTTTATTTTAATTTTATTTATTTATTTGACAGAGACAGCTAAAGCAGGAACACAAGCAGGGGGAGTGGGAGAGGGAGAAGCAGGCCTCCCGCCGAGCAGAGAGCCCTATGCAGGGCTTGATACCAGGACCCTGACATCATGACCTGAGCCAAAGGCAGACGCTTAACAACTGAGCCACCCAGGCGCCCCTTAATGTGACTTTTATTTCTGATGACATATATATCTAATAGATTCAACTGATGAATTGATTAGAACAATACCCTTTTCAATTTTAACTAATACTCTTAAAAGATATACCATAAATAATTTCCAAATTATGTGTCTCAGAGCCTCTGTCAAAAAACTCATTCCCTTAAAATACATAAAATGATTGCTGACACTTAGATGTCATATGTAGGTGTTATATAGATTTCATGTATGTTTTCTATGTAGGTTGTTAATATATCTATGCCTCAGTAAATGGTACAGGTTCTGATCCTATAGGAGAACAAAATGCATTATGTCCGTGCTGGATAAAGGAACAGAAAGTATACTATTCATTTTGGTAGGGATAATTCAATATAAAGAATTATTAACCAGATATTGAAGAAGAGAAATGGCAATAAAGGGAACAGGAGGGTAGCACAGAGGTAATAACTTCAGGAAGGAATTACCTGCAACTATTGCTAGGTCTGGAGAGAAGAGAGGAGAAATTGAAAGCTTACTACTCTGCAGGAACTGAGACTTAGATCTCCGAGGTGGTCACCCCAGTGGGCTGGTGTTGGTGCCTCAGAAGCTTAGGGAAGAGACCGGTGGAGCTTGGATAGAGACCTAAGAGGAGGGCTGGTGCTGATGTGCCTTAGGGAGCCTGTTGAGGAGGATTCTAAGTGTTGGACCAATGGTCAATTTGCCACTGGCAGGGAAGAGAGGAATTGCTGGGTGACCCTGACAGGACAAAAGGCAAACAGGAATGTACAGTTCCCTCCTTTTCCAGCCTACCACTGTCTCTCTACCACCCCCTACTGGCACAAGGGAAATGCAGTCTGCAGAGCGCCAACCACAGCATCGCAACACAGAGTGCAGAAGGCAGGAGTTGAAACAGAAAAAATGGCTTAACAACTAGCACTAAGTTCTACATATGTTACCACATGAAACACTGGATTATATGTTTTCCGAAAGTTCCATATTCACTCTGGATTTTATTTTGATGGAGGATATTATTAATATAATTAAACATGGACAAAATAAAATGAATTTGAAACCATATCCCCTAAATTTCAAGTGGGTATCTAGTCTCATGAAAAACTGAGCTGAGAAAAACTGAAAAGCTAAAGCAGGTTTAAATTATAACAAGAGTTGTTTGTGAACACGTACACCCTGTATTTTCTGAGACAGTCTTAATTTCAAAAATAAGGCATAGTTTGAAATTTTTTCTTGTAAATACATAACTTTTAATGTATAATATATAACTACTTAAATATATATATTTTTCATGTAACACATATGCGCTCACAGTTTAGGGCCTATGGTGTGTGTGTGGGGGGCGTGCATACATGTGCACACCAAGTGTTTTTAATATGTATCTAGAAAAGTAATGATCTTGAGATTTGGGATTGAAACAAAGTAGATTATTCGAGTTAAAATTTTTTCTGGCCTCTGGCACTGATTCTTATAAAGTGAACCACAATTTTTAATGGACAGGAGTGAGGATGACATTTGGCTGATGCAGGAATATATTTTGGTTAGATTCCACCTCATTCTGGAAGAAAAAAAGAATGTTCAAGCAAATAAGATAAATGAACTAAAAATATAACTTCAGTTGTCATAGGCAACCTTTTCCTTCCAAGCAGAAGGATCAGGATAAGAAACATATGGGAAAAAAGGACACATGATCTGAAAGTATGCACAAGAGAAATCTAAGAATAACATGAACACATATGCTCTATGCAACTAATCAAGCAAATTACCAGCCAGAAAAGCTCAGTGTCCCTCAATGAATTCTCATTTACTTCTAAGAGTAGTTTCTATAGACCCATTTACCTTCCAGCTGGCAATGAATAAGTAAAGTAAAAACTGTTGGGAACAGAGGATAAGAAGAGTATTTGAGTAATTCCAGTGAGGCGAAGCAGTGCTAATCACTCCTCTGCAGTTCCATCTAAAAACTCGTTCTCATAAAATAGAAGAAACCTATTTTGGTGACTAAATCATAGAATACATGCTAGCATTTATCGTGGAAATCATATGTCACACTCACACGATCTTTTTTTTTTTTTTTGGTCACCTTTTGCAGAATCTAAGCTTAAAATTGTGTATTGATTTTAAATCTGTATTTTTGTAAACTTTCTAATTTCCCCATTATTGGTTTCAATTATAAATATCCACTGATGTTCTATTTATAGTGCTACTTAAGTAATTGCTTTCACTCAAGTTTTTACTTTGTTTTGATTTTCTTCCTTTGGCTTTGTTTTAATGTTAAAAACACAGGAAAGCCAAACTCAGAGGTTTTAAACACAAAACCTAGATGGAACCATTTTAATGATAATATAAACTCCAAAGTGTTTATCCTACCATTTAAAATGAAAAGCAATTTGAGACTTAAGGGAAAGACTTTGGAAAGGTTAATGGGCAGTAAAGTAACAAAGTAAGCAATATACAAATAGAAGGATAGATGAAAATTCTCATTTATGAAAAAATGTGATAATAAACAGCAACAAAACAAATGGAGCAAACAAAAATAAGGCATTTGACTCTGATGGTTATTACTGCATTGCATTTTTCTCGAGTTCTGAGAGCTAAAAAGCAAAGCTATTTTTCTGTTCATGATTAACTTTGGACTCATAAAATCACATCCTGTATAATGTACGCATTGAAATTTGAGACTTTTTGTGGCCTAGTACTCATCAATTTTTGTAAATTTTCTGACTTAGAGGAGGGAAAACATATATTTAAAAAATCATTAGAAGCAGAACTCTATATATCCAGAGGTTCACCCTTGTTAACTGTATTTTTTAGATATTCTGTTCTTTGCCTACCTGTCAATAACTGTTAAGGAAAATGTTTTAATTGCAATCTCTTAGGAATTTCCTGCTATAGTTCTATCAACTTTGCCTCATATTTTTATTGCTACATCCTTTTAGTTAATAGAATGTATCATTAGGTAATAAGTCCCTCCACTCTTCAAGTTTTGCTGTTTATTTTAACCTGGCTTTAACAATTATAATGCTTTCTTTTTCTTTTTCTTTTTTTAAAGATTTTATTTATTTATTTGAGAGAGAGAGAATGAGAGATAGAAAGCACGAGAGGGAAGAGGGTCAGAGGGAGAAGCAGACTCCCCGCCGAGCAGGGAGCCCGATGTGGGACTTGATCCCAGGACTCCAGGATCATGACCTGAGCCGAAGGCAGTCGCTCAACCAACGGAGCCACCCAGGCGCCCTATAATGCTTTCTTTTGGTTAATGTCTTCCTAGTGTGTCTTTTTATAGTCAGCTTTTTAGTACACTTATGCTTTGGTGTCTTCTTGTAAACAAGAACCTGTGCCTGGAACTTTTTAAGGGCATTCCTAAGTGCATCACCTAATTCAAATCATAGGGAAAGTGGGGCCATCCGTTATTTCCACAAATCCACAGTTAACTCCATGGACTGGGGTATACCCTGGCTTTTAGTGAACAATTTTGTCATTACAGCCACACAGAATTCATCACGATGCTAGCTGAGTTATATAGTTGTCGGGGAATCAATCCCGTTTTCTAGCTGTTCAAATAATCGTATGTCCATGGGATCCTGTTATTATCCCTACAGAACAACAAGCATGAAGATGTTCTATACATGAGCTACTGTGGCAATTTCTCTGCAGTTTACCTCAAGTTGTCTATCTTAGGCAAACAACATTCGAAAACAAACAGAACTAGAATTTAACATCCACAAAGGCGGGTTACTGAAACACAATTTTTCTCTCTAAAATCACCCTTATTTCCAGAGATAGCCAAATCAAGACTACTTCGTTTGCAAAACAAATCCAATTTTTAACAAACTTGGCCTAATTATTTGCATGAGCTCAGCAAGAATAGCAATTAGCCATACAGATCTTTCAAAATCTGCTTTGCTGGAATTTTTCACAAGGAATCTTGATTGAACTTTCAGTAGCCTCCTTAGGCCCAGAAGCCAAGACAAGTACTTACCATCAGACATGCCTGCAGTACCTGTAGATTTGAATGAATTCCTCTTCTTGAGGTCCCTAAATACCTTGAGGTTCCTGCACCTGCCAGGAAATGACATTCTCTACTCACCTGATAAGGCTGCTGAGAACTCTGTAAGCAAGGTATCAGGCCAACATTTCCAAGGGGCTTTTTGGCTCCACGTTTCATAGCCAACCTTTGTTCCTTAAAGCTGTTTGGTCATATCTGAGTCTATGCATGTCTCTCTCAAATGCAACATTCCAGTCAAAGCTTTGGTAAAATGGCCAATGTTTCCAATGGTGTCTTATTATAAGAACAGATTCTTATTGCACTTATGCAAATGATTATGATTGTCTTGGAAGAAAGAATACTCACTGAGACCTTTTGAATTTCAGAAGGTTCAGGTTAGAGAGAAAAGTTAAATGCTTGAATTTGTTCACAAATGAATACTTTATCACATTTTTGTAAGTCATAGCTATCTTAAGAGAAAGTTTCTTTAATTTGGAAGAGCAAACATTAGAGAACCAGCAATGTTTCAAACAAAGTTATAAAAACTACAATCATCTTTTTTAGTTCCTTTAGTCCTGTTTTACTAATTCTTAATTCAGTTTGAATGCAGCTTTTTCATTCTGGAAATTCTTACCCATTTCAGTTTTCTGATCTTAAAGATATCGAATACCTGTATTATCCTAAAAGTCCTTTTAGCCACTCCCCCTGCTTGTTCTTTCTGTCAAATAAATAAATAAAATCTTAAAAAAATAAAATAAAATAAAATCCATTCATTTCAATATTAGTGTGTCCTGACCACACATAAAATTCCTTTCCAAAGATTTCCCTTCACAAAACTTCTACAGCTTTCCTCCGCATTCAGACTTATCCCAAGTTATTTCTCTCCAAACAACCAGTGTCATTTTAGGACAAAATTACTTTTTACCTACAACAAAAATGTATTCCCATTCCTTAGATCTTTCTTACACATAGAGTTGCTTCCCTTATTTCCCTCAGTCTTAATTCCATTTAGCAATATTTAACTCTTAGAAGCCGTAGTCTCCAGTGAAAACTAAGTAGTAACCAATGGTGAACTGTTACACCAAAACTCTTTAGATGGCAAATTTATGAATCAAATAAGCAGAACAGATGCAAATATCCTTAGTTTCTTTGAAATAAGCCAAAAGCGCAAACCTACGTTCAGTAATCAATGCTTTTAGTATTTTATCTCATTTGGTAAAGACGCATATGCCCAATGAATTCAATCCAATTTATCATCCAAGCAAAACTTTCTAAAGTTTCAGGTTACCAAAGACTTTGAAAGCTATCTTAACAATTACCCAAGAAAACTTTGAGACAGACAAAATTAACCAACATTTTAAGTCATCTTTTGATGACAAATTGCAACAGGGGTAACACGAGCTTATTTGACCTTCAGTAATCCTTGGTAGAATAAAAGTTTCAATTAGTTTAAATACCAAAGTATGCTCCACATGGGTCCACTTAAAAGTCAATCAATTTGTTCCCCACTGTCAGTTTTTACCTGGGGCACCATTGGGGAAATCTGAAGTGGGTGTTGTAAGCGGGCCACACCCAAGGTGGTGCAGAGACAGGAGGAAGGGAAGGCAGAGAAACAGGACTCCGGGTTCTAATGCTTGGCCAAGCAGACGCCATGGTTTTTTCACCAATAAGAGGGAACAGGCAGTCCATGTCCTGTGAAGACAGGACTTACCGAAAACAAAGGGTGTTTAGCAGCTGCTTGGGAATGTTCCTTAAAATCCCCAACCAGAGGCGGACTAACCATAGTTGGCTGTAATGATCATAGACATTAACCCAGGAAATGAATGAGGGAGAAGTCTGCACATCTGTTAGGAGGAGGAAGAGTGAGAGTCGGCTGCCAGTATGTCCGGCAGGGGCTGGTTACCCGCCAAACACGCTCTGCAAGAGACTCTTGGGTCAGGGACCTGATATAGGGCCATGAAACCTAGCAAGACACGGATGGGACTTGCGACCCTGCGGAGGACTTCTAGCCAAGGAGGTCAGGCTGGAAAATAGTCTTACATGAGAGAGTTCTAGGGGAGGGCTGTACCCCTTGATCCGGGGGTTTGTACTGAGGCCAGGAAACATCAGGCCTTGGGGGTCAACGTTGTTCCACCTTTTAAGAACACAGCCCAAGTGTGAGTCCTAAGGAAGGGGGGGGTACCCTACTGGGAAAGACTGGCTGTTGATTCCCAAAGTGGTGTTCCGCCAAAGGGACTAGAGCTCTGACTTGTGCTCGCAATTTCAGTCAGGGCCACCGCTGACCTGGAAAAGGACTGGACCTAAAGGGAGGCGAGGGACTCTTCTAATGACATTGCACCTCGGGGAGGAGTCGCAGCAAATACGGGGCGACTGACTCTTTTGGGGTGGGACATTGGGGTGTCCCACCAAGAGGGTCCCCGCAAATGGCACGGCACTTCCTGTGGGGGCGTCCCCTGGCAACGGGGAGAGCTGGCACCGCTCGGCCAGACCACTGGGAAGAAGGAGCGGAGGAGTCGCCGCTCACACGCGCAGGGCCCGCTCTGCCTGCAGATCAACATGGCGGCCGGATCCCCCGGAAGAGACGACAAGGCAAGGGGCGGAGACCGGAGAAGCAGGCGGCTGGGAGCCAGCCGGGGTTGGGGAAGGGTCCCAACCGAGTCCCGAAGGAGCACGGATCTTCCCTGAGCGAGCTGCCAGTTGTGCAGGACATGGGAGCAGGCCTCAGGAGGGGGAGGGAATGAGAGAGCAGAGGAAAGGGGTCCTTTGCCGTGACAGGTGCAGACTGTCTGACCTGCTCACCCCCAGACCCTCAGACCACCCCTGGAGCCGCCATGGCCGAAGACCCTCGGTTGTCTGAGGAGTACCAGGGTTAGCCTGCGGAAGCCCAAGAAGAGAAAGACAGGGAGGGAAGCGTCCCTCTGAAGGGAAAAGGGGAAATCCCTCACCCTTTCGGGCAAGGGCCGTCCAGCTGGCTCCCGCTTGGGGCCTCGGATGCGCCCCGAGGAGTCACCGCGGCTGGAGAGCGTCAGCGCCCCAAGGAGCGCTAGATAGACCCCGTCCCGACCAGCACGGGCCCCTCCTGCGCAGTGCCCCCAGAGGTGGGACAACAATTCGGTGGAAGCTGGTGGTACAGGCTTTGAAAGGATTCACCTGAGGCAGAACAAAGAAGTTTACTGAACGCACAGCAAGGAAGTGGTGGGCAGGAGACCAGAGGGGAGGCGGTCTGCAGGGAGGCAGTGGGGGGTGTTTTTAAAGGGGGACGGTGAGGAGGTAAGGCCACCTATGGAATTCTCCCGTTTTTGGTAACTGTGCCTGGTTGTAAGTAGTCCGTTGATTAGTTAGGGTCTGTGGATATTCTGAGGTGGGTGGCCTGATGGCCTTGCCTGCATTCAGCCAGGTGGTGGCTTTGGTCCTTTCTACATTGCTTTGCTCAAGCCTGTTTGCCTAAAAGCAGCCTCTACATCTACCATCTTAAATCTTTAAACATCTCCTGGATTTCTTTCTCCCTATTTAAGTGACTTTATCCAAACTATTTTCAGTGTTAGTCTTTGTGTGGCAAAACTTCTTAGGCCTTGAATGCCTAGAAATTGTTTTCATTAAATTATTTAATGGGAGGGGTGTCTGGTTGGCTCAGTTAGTTAAGTGTCCAACTCTTGATTTCAGCTAGGGTCATTATCTCAAGGTCGTGAGAGACAGCCCCGCATTGGGCTCTGCGCTGCGCAGGGAGTCGGCTTGAGATTCTCTCTCTCTTACTCCATCTGTTCCTCTCCCACTCCCCTACCCCGTCCCCCCCCCCAAATAAATAGACACAGAGAGAGAGGGAACACAAGCAGGGGGAGTGGGAGAGGGAGAAGCAGACTCCCGCACAGCAGGACCCCGGGATCATGACCTACGCGGAAGGCAGGCACTTAAGGACTGAGCCACCCAGGCGCCTCAATAAATAACTCTTTAAAATAAATAAATAATTTTATGAGAAATGATGGGTAGCTTGGCTGAATATGAAATATTAGGTTCTAAATTACTTTTCTGTAATACTTTGAGAGTACTAATTCAGTGATCTTGCATGCAGTTGTTGAAAAACATTTATTAGACTAGTATTTAGTCTACATAAATAATAGAATCTGTGTATGCTTTTAGGTTCTAATCTAGTATATATACCCTTACATTTTACTATAATTTATTATTTATTTATTTATTTAACAGAGAGAGCACAAGTAGGCAGAGCGGCAGAGGGAGAAGGAGGCTCTCCGCGGAGCAGGGAGCCCGATGCGGGGCTCGATCTCAGGACCTTGGGATCATGACCTGAGCCGAAGGCAGCCGCTTAACTGACCAAGCCACCCTGGCGCCCACGTTTTACTATAATTTAAATAAGTGTTTGATTTGGGTATTTTTTCCCCCTCATTTATCCCCTTTGACACTTTATGGGCCCTTCTAATCAGAATTATTTTTTTTTCCATTTCTATAAAAAAAAATCTCCATTTTTTTGTATCTATTCCTTCTTCTGAAATGTCATTTCTCTGTCTTTGGGGACTCATACCAGAATATCAGAACTTACATTTTAATTCTATGTATCAGCTTTTTAATTATATGTTCTATTTATTTTTTCTCCTTCCCCCGGGAGTTTTCCTAACTGACTAATGACTTAATTCATTCTCCTGCCTCTATAACTACTACTCATGTTATGCTCTTAAACTATTTTTTTTTTAGTTCATATCTCTACTCTTTAAGCTACTACAGGCAGAACGAGGGGACTACTACCCCACAGATGGAAGCAGCAGGGTCAGAAATGCATTCTTTTACCGACAGAGGAGGCAATAATGATGGCTTCTAACATACATTTTTAGGTGATATTCATTTTACATTTTCCTATCAGAATGATTTATTTTAGTATACTGGGAGAATACACAAAAAGCCAATGAAGAAAACAATTACCTGTAATCTCACTAAAGTTATTAGCATTATTAAAAGTCCATGTAGATCTTCTAGGAAATTTGCTTCTTTCTAACATGCTTATCAGTTTGATTTAAAAAGTTGGATTATACATATTTTTGTAATTTAATTTGATTAATATTCTGTGAAAATATTTAAGCATCATTAAATACTCTTCTCTAAAATGATATTAATAAATATTATAGCTGCATAGTATTCCATCATGTAGATAAATAAAAATTAATTAATTTCATAAAGGACATCTGAGATATTTCTAATAGTTTGCCATTACACATGTCATGGACAAAACCATCTTTTTTACATAAATTACTTTGCCTATTTTTAGTTTTTATTGAACATGTATTCCTAAATGGTACAGTGCTGGGTGATTTTTTTTTTACAACTTTTTTTCCCCTTGAGATACTACAAACATAGTGAAGTGCATGGATCTTAAATTCATGGCTCAATGAATTTTTACATATGTGTATCCTTGTGTAACCACCACACACTGTAAGATGTATGACATTTCCAGGTGGGTCAGATTTTAATGGCTACTGATACATATTGAGAAAAATGTATCAATTTAAATTTTATTTGAGCCTTTTTTCCTTTGTACCCTCTCTAATGTTGATTCTTTTCTGCTCAACTTTAATTAAAATTTTGATACACAAATTTGTAGACAATTATTACCACTATTGTTTGTAAACAAAATTACCTTTTTCCTAGAGAAAAAAAAACTAATTGTATGCTTTATCACAGTGTTACCTGTCTTCTGGTGTCAGCTTATGACTTAGTCTGAATTTTCTTTTGAGAGATTTTATTATAATCAGTCCTATAGTACTGAGTCCTCTCACTGTGGGACAAAAAAAATAAGGCTAAAAATTTTGATGATTTACTAAAAAATTAAATAAAGCAATTTGTTGGCATCTAAATTTTTGAATATAAAAACTTGACAACTCTTATCCTTCCCAACACAACTTGGAAATTTCTACCAGTTTTGCATACCATTTAAAGTTATTTGTGGCTGGGCGCCTGGGTGGCTCAGTCGTTAAGCGTCTGCCTTCGGCTCAGGTCATGATCCCAGGGTCCTGGGATCGAGTCCCGCATCGGGCTCCCTGCTCGGCGGGGAGCCTGCTTCTCCCTCTCCCACTCCCCCTGCTTGTGTTCCTGCTCTCACTGTCTCTCTCTGTCAAATAAATAAATAAAATCTTAAAAAAAAAAAAGTTATTTGTGGCTAATACTCTATCATTTTTACAACTGCTGACAGAGTAAGTCAAAGAATAAATACAAGAAAAGAGTAGTAGCAGGCCAACACTGGAAACTACAGAACTAAGTCATTGTCAAAAATCCAATTCAATTATCTCCATGAGGCAGTATTAATTCACATCATTCACGCATTAGGTTCTGAAGAGCAATATGAATGGTTGCAGAAATAAAACTGTATCTACTTGACTCTACAGCTGAAGAGGAGATGTATAACGAAGCTAAAGACCAAGTAAATTTTTTGAGAGCCCAGGGAAGTGATATTATGAGATCAAATCAAAAATACATATGCTCAATTGTATAAAAATTTCAAAGAATACTTAGTAGTGTAAAGCTCATCTACAGGACCATTTACAAATGGAGAACCCCAAGAATATTTGAGTAACAATGATTTTACAAGGTAAGATGAGATGAGAACATCTGAAAAACAAAATCAGAGGTCTAAAGAAGTTACCCATCACATTCAATTGAGATTCATGGTCTCAGTGTTTATTCTATTTACATAAGAAAAGAAATGGAGAGATAGTGCTTTGGGTCACTGTAATGTGCACCCAGGCACCTTTTTCTCTGATTGTTTTGTTTGTCAGTGTGAGCAGGAAGCTGTTCTTGACTTCCTTCACTGCCTTAGAGCTGATGTCTATAGGAGTTAAAGACTGAAGACAATGTCTCCATACATGGGACTGTAAATATAGAAACAATTGAGCTGCCCTTTGAATGCAGTTTATTTTCCTGAAAGCAAAAAGAAATCACTCTCTGAAGCCTCAGCTGCTTTGGAGACTTCTCTGTCACTGTGAAATCAATCTAGCCAGAGTCATTTTGAAACCTGGCTATCAGTTTCCTTAATTTCCACATGAAAGCATTTTTTTGTACTTATTCATACCAAAAGCAGACTTGGTGCTTGGTTAAGATTCTACTTGTTTTATTTTTCAAATATTTTTCAAGATAGTTTTAAGTTTACTTTTGGAAATATATTTCCAACACTGTGTCTACAAAGAGATCGGCTTGTAAGAAAAACATATTGAAAACCTCTGGAAACCTCCTAAAACGCTAGAGTTGTTTCTTTTACTTGTTAGTCAAGTTGTAATGTTAAGTCTGGTCGTTGCTAGTGGCTTTAATGCCATCAGTGATCAAAATAAATATTTGGAGCAGTTTCTTTCCAGGTGTGTTTAACAGTCTCCGGAGGACAGGCGGCCATGGGAAGTGCTCTGCTCACCACCAGCAATGGGAAAGACTTTAATGACATCGCTAATTGCTTATTTGTAGGCACCTAGAAAGAAAGTAGCTGTAACATCATTTCCCACATAATTGCAACTGCTCTTCCCAGTCACTCTTAACTCGGGCTGTGTATTACCATCCTTACCCTGTATTTCCTGTTATTTTACCATAAATAAGCTGGCACCACCGTGGGGAGACTAGAGATCACCAGAAGGGAGAAAGTCATCAGAAAACTGAAATATATTTAGAGAAATATTGATTGAATATTACTAAAACAACATTATTGCTTCCCTTAGATGACTGTTGGAAGACACCTGGAACTTGTATGCTTAAACAGAACAACCAAAGAGAAAATATTGCTCTGGGTTGGAGCTCTAGATTTAGCCTCCATCTTTCAGCTCTGATCACATAATATGTAAACTAGGTATTCATTGCTGCAGTTAATTTTCAATCTAACTTTTGGAGACCTTGAATGTATAAACCATTTCTCTGTTAGAAAAAGTAAGCATTATACTTACACTTTGGGTATTGGAGAAATCAATCCAAATCTTTTCTGAAACTCATAGAGACTTATGCTTAAATACCATATTTGAAGTATGATAAACAAATGGCCTTATTATTTTATAAGGGGTATACATAATTCAGTGTTCATTAATCATTTCTATTTTCATAGGAGTTAAGGAAAAAGAAATAACAGGATGGAAGAGGGTAGCCTTGCATTTAGGAAAGCGAAATGTGAAACTTGATAAATTATTTTCAGAAATTTAAATAAATCAGTTCAGTACAGTGTGTTTTTTTGTCTACAGGAAATTGGAGAAATGTATACTTCAGACCCACATGTAATGACTATGTTAATTGTAATTAGCACTGCAAACATATTATTGTCCGAATGACAAAAGTGGTAACTACTGACCTTACATAGAGCATTCATTTGCTTTTCCTCTCTTTTTTTAGTATGGCAATTAATATAATATAAATTCTGGAAACAATAAAAGTAGAATGTCACTGTATTCTGCTACTAAATTCAAATACAGGGGTGCCAGCTCTTGATCTGGGGGTTGTAAGTTCAAGCCTCATGTTTGGTGTAGAGAATACTTAAAAATAAAATCTTAAAAAAAAAAGTGATTTTCAATTACAGACATTGCCAGAGATAAAGACAATACTGGAATGTAATTAAGACACACAGAAAAAAGTTCTTTAATCACATAATTGGCCTCCTCTTCTAAATTTCCACTTAATAATAATTATCTACAAAGAAGATTACCAGTAATAATGTTACCCCCACAACATATTGGTTAGAAAGCAGCTGCTTAAATATTTCAGTTTAATATGTAACAAAAGCTACATATTAATAGTAGCCATGAAGCAGGTTGACAACTTTAGCAGAGGGTACTTTATTGGGGGAAGACGTGGTATGACAAGAAAAGATCACATACAACAGCACAGAAAATCGAAAAGACACATATTTTATAAGAGATTATGACATGTGGTGGGTGGTAGGCATAAGGATATGACCAACTGCCAGAATAACAGAAAGGAAAATATGGTGACCCAGAATGAAAAGGATTATGTTTCTTTCATTTTCTCTTGGTTAAGGAAATGGCTATGCCAAAATAAATAAATAAATAAATAAATAAATAAATAAATAAATAAATAAGAAAAAAAGGGGGGCACCTGGGTGGCTCAGTCGTTAAGTGTCTGCCTTCGGCTCAGGTCATTATCCCAGGGTCCTGGGATGGAGCCACGCATTGGGCTCCTTGCTCGGCGGGAAGCCTACTTCTCCCTCTTCCACTCTCCCCCTGCTTGTGTTCTCTCTCTCGCTGTCTCTCTCTCTACCAGATAAAAAAATAAAATCTTAAAAAAAAAAATAAAAAGGAAATGGCTATGCCAGGGTAAAATTTTGGAGCATTCAAGGACACAATATTGACAGCTGGAGGCATGCATGACAGAGCTTCCTCGGGCTTCAGTGGGGGCAGGGATGACAACAACGTAGGCATAGAAATGCATTTTATCGTTACTTTTTTGTCAGCTCTGTTGTTCTGGCCCCATCGTTGGGATCATCTAGACTTTCTTGACTGGATACTCATTCTCTTTACTCCAGAAATTTAATCATGTTCCTCCTCAGTGTTCTCTTCTTTTTGGCCTCTGATTTTTTAGGCTAGCACAAACTGTTCAAGTTTACTCTAGCGGCAATTTTACCTTTTAATGCACCCCAATATGGATTTTGATGGTTTTTGTGTTTTATTGCTTCTCAATTGCTTTTTGTATTTTGGTCATTGTCTTTACATCTCCGCCATCCTTCCAGGCTGTTCTCTACTTATGATACCCTGCTTCTGTATTTGAGAACATATGTAGTCCTGCATCTTTGCCTCTTTTAAAAAGGACAACACTCCAATGTTTTCTAATATGTTCTTCTAATTTTAGGTCAAAATATTAGCATAGATTAGTTTTGAGAACAAGCATTTCTTCATCTGTGAAAGGTACTGAACTAAGGACAGATCGTCAGCTAAGAAGTATAGCTCCTGTAATGAAGACATTCCATGTGTTTTATGCAATGCAATCACCGGAAGAACATATCCAGAGTGTTCTCTGGTCTATAACTTTGCTGCTTCTGTCTGTTTGTATCACATTGTTCATTAGTTGACCATACCTCCAAAGGTGTGATATGTTTCCACCCATCCCTTTCTCTTCCTGTTCATATGAGGTACCAAGACTTAATTCTAAATTGATTTAGAAATTTACACATAATGTTTTTTTCTTTTGACAAAGGATGAGGCATAAACTTTATGCTGATTGGCAAGCACAGCTCCCCGTTCACAGAAATAATACCATACAAAGAGTGAGTCAAAGTTTGTTGCATCTTCTTGGGGGATCTCTCTAATGTTCCATCTGAGATGGTAGAGAATGGAAACCGGTTATTGCAGAACTGTCCCCTTAAATACATCTATCTCTATTGAGTCCAGTCAATGAAGATCCAAGCATGAAGTTTCTTTTTTATTAGTATTTCCAGTTTTTATCCTTTTGTGAACTTTCATACACATCTCATTGGAACACTGGAAACAAAAGATCAGGTATGTCTAATCTGCTACTGTATTTGCCAGAGTTTTCAGTCATTTTTGTCAAAATGATTGTGCTACATCTGTACTCATGGTCGAGACTGTGCTGTCACAACTTATCAACATTTGTTTATTCATCTGAAGCAGGGACCATAATCACTGTAGTATTCCTTGCTTTGTCAAGTACAGTAGTGTCTACACAGAAGATGGTAGATTAATAATTTATCACGTTAATAAAATATTTTCTGTAAGAATTTAAATACTATTTGTATAGGCTTCTGTGATCAAGATCAAAACACTGAAAAGACAAAAGCATTATTTACATGAGCTTTTGTAAGCACGTATATGTGCATATACATATTTATAAATCCATTGAAAGTGTAATTTGCTAAAGTGACCAAAGATTTTTATTATTTGCTAAAGTATCCAAATATTTTTGTGGTAAGCATATGTCTCCTGGCAAAAGTCATCATCTTTTGGATTGTATTTGTAGGTTTCACCTAGTGTGAACATACAAAAAATGGCAATTTGGTGTATTAAAAGCCAAGACAAAACCAATTTATTGCATATACTCCATGAAGACAAATAATTGCGTAGAGTCTCTGGGAATAGACAAGTCCTCCAAAATAAGGATATGTAGACTGCTTGAGACTCTACTGGGGTAATATACTTAGGGAAGACAATGATTCAGTGGGGTCGTCATATGATAAAATTGTAGAGTTAAGTTAGAAAATACATAGCTAGGTTTATTACTTTCCTTTTGCTGCTGTAACAAATAACCACAAAATTAATGGCTTAAAATAATGCAATTAGATCATCTTATAGTTCTGGAGATAGAAGTATGAAATGGTTTTCATTGGCTTAAATGAAGTTATCAATAGGGCAACATCTGCATGCTCTGGGGGAGAATCTGGTTTTTTACCTGTCCAGCTTCCCAAGGTTGCCATATTGCTTGGCTCATAGTCTCAGATCACTCCAACATCTCCTTCCATTGTCACATATCCTTCTTTTTCTCTGCCTCTGTCATCACAGTGCCTTCTTTGTCTCTGACCCTCCTGTCCACCTCTTTTAATAAGACCTTTGTGATTATATTGAACCTTCTTGGATAATCCAGTATAATCTCCTGATCTCAAGACCCTTAACCCAGTCACATCCACAAAGTCCCTTTTGCCATGAATGGTAACACATTTGCAGGTTCTAAAAATTAGGATGTGGACATCTTTTGAAGGGCCATTATTTATCCCTATCACATGAGGAAAATCAGAAAACTCTTGAAGAAACAGGAAGAATAACTTCATCATACTATTAAAATTTCAAAAGTTCCAGAAATATCATTATCACTTTATACAGGTGTTGACCACCAATACATGTAGGCATTGTATACTAATAACTGAAATCCATGAGGGTCTGTGTGTGTATGTGTGTGTGTGCATGTGCAGGCATGCATGTTAGAAATAATTGACTTATATGGGTAATCTTTAAATGAGCATCCATAGTTTGTGGGAAGCCATAAATATTTCAGTCACTAAAAGATGTGGGATAGATTTATACCAACTCTGTTTTTTATTAAAATTCTTCTTTTATCCTTTGCAAGACAACTACACAGGTCCTTTTAGGTTATTTGGTGACAAGATGATAATAATAGGGACTTGCCATCATAAAATTATCAGTGACCTTCACTGTTCATCACATGCTTTAGAGAGAGAATCTAAATTCCAGTTACCATCTGGTGAGTTCGTGGCAGAAAAGAACAGGAGCCAAATCTCCAGCTTCAAATTAGTGTTTCACTATTGAGGACAAAACTGGTTTTACTCCTACCCTAAATCTAAACTGTATTTATTTATTTTTTTAAAGATTTTATTTATTTATTTGAGAGGGAGAGAATGAGAGATAGAGAGCATGAGAGGGAAAAGGGTCAGAGGGAGAAGCAGACTCCCTGCTGAGCAGGAAGCCCGATGTGGGACTCGATCCTAGGACTCCAGGATCATGACCTGAGCTGAAGGCAGTCGCTTAACCAACTGAGCCACCCAGGCGCCCATCTAAACTGTATTTAGCTGCAGACACCTAAGCAGGTGCCAAAATGTGTAATCTTATTTGACCGTGTGGTTTTGCAGTATATGTTGAAATATTTAATTAAAGGTGAGTTATGTCCTCGAGAATTCTATTTTGTTAAATTTAAGTACTGGTAATATAAATTACACTAAAAAGTTACAGTTACACCTCAAGCTCATATGAATAATGGTGTTGAGGGTGTTGAGGGTAAGGAAAACAGATGTAACCATTTTTGCCACTAAAGGAAACAAAATAAGCCATTTTCAATATAGGAGATGACATGAAGTTATACAAATTACAACTGAGAAGGGCAGAGATATTTACTGCATGCTATTAACAGATAGATATTCAAGATATGTTGGGGCACCACCATTTAAAGAAGAAATTTGAGATTTCAAATGTTTGAAAACTTTCAGAGATGATACAGCATTATAATGTTAAAATCTCATGTTATTTTGTTCCATTAGTAGACATGGTAAGCATAGAAAGTATATAGAAAAATACATACAAAAATCCTATCTGGGGTGGTAGCAATAGAGGATATTTTTCATTTTCATTTTTCAGAATTTTCATACTTGCATGCATGAATATTCCTTTACTATTTAAATTAAAATGACAGCTAAAAGTTAAAGTAGCATGTAAGGAGGGATTAACCAGATGTTCCAAAATACTTTTTAAAAATAACTATATGTAAAAGCCCCTAATATGGTAAATGTACTATTAATTATTACTTATAAACCAAGTTTATCAGGTATCTGTATTTGATATATTCATTAGCTCTAATAACCAGAATGCATTCTGAAAAATCTGGTGCTTTGTTGTTGAGTCTGTGGGACAGAAGACAAAAAGAAAACCTGAAATTAAAACAAAGACACAATTTGAACCACTGAGATTATTCCTGAAAACTCAATAAAAAAAATGGCAATTAATTTTAGAGCATATAGCATAGATACAGAACAGATGTATAATTACATAATTATATATATATACATATGTGTATATATATATATATGCCATGTATATTTGGTAAACTATATATCATTTGTATATTTCATAACATGACTTTGGTTCCCTGTATTAAGACCAGATCTTAAAGAACTGCTGGTGCTGCTAAGGACAAGGAGTTACACCACTGTTGCAATCAACATGGAAAGAAAGTAGACCACGTAGACACCCCATCCTTAATGGAAAAGTATCAAAAAAAATTTTTACCTTGTATGTTCCATCCCCCAAATTGAAAAATGGATGGAAAAAAGGCATGATTTAAAATAAAGTAATACATTTTGACATCACCATTGTGTTGATGCAACCACTGACAATCAGCCACATCAAGAGTCAAATAAACCTGTAAAGCACGTTCCTTTTTTCACCAAATAATATTCGCAGGAGACACTCTGTTGAATGCTTACATCCTCTATTCCACCATTCCACTCACTGCGTGCAATTTTCATTTTCCCTTCCCCCTTTTCTATGCTACTGTGGAACTGAAAGCTTTATGGCAACAGCAACCAACCAAAACAAAATTGGCATTGATAAACTCACTGTATATCTACTCTTTGTCCTTCATGCCCTTTTGTTTTAAAAAATAAGCAAGCATCACTTAATGATGATATTAGAAGAGCTGGACTATTTTTAGTTCTAATTTGACTCTTCAAAAATCGTGAAATATTTTTCTTGTTTATTGAAGGATGGTTTTACTTTCACATTTTTTGGCCCATCTTTGAACTTTTCACTAAATGATTAACTATTTTAACTTCTATAATGGCTTTTCCTCTCTTATTTACATTAAAATTTTTAATCTCTATCAAAATTTACCCAGTGGATACCAATAGTGGATTTCTCAGTGATTGGATAATCCCCTCCAGATTACATCTGCAAACAATGAAGAGTACTTCAACTAAGCAGTTCAATCAGACATAGACAATGACGTTCTCTTATAAACGAACCAAAAAATGTTTATAATGATGCATGTTTGTGACTCCACATATATTCTTCAAACTAATTTAAATTATTTACATTTTTCTAAAATTGTTTTTTGAAAAGATATAAAGAATGTGAATATTGCTTGGTATTTTAAGTGCTTTTACATTTTCACAAGGCACAGACCCTTTTACATTGGTCAGGATAATGGTCTGGGATGACGGTGTGGGATGGAGCCAGAGAGAAGTAATGGGGAGAGCATGAAGTCTGGGGCAAGTTTGGGAAGGGGGATCTGAAGCTGAAGCATGGATTAACAGCAGTATTGCTTCCTTCCTCCTTTACTTTACAACAAGAAGCACTGAGAATCTTACACAGGGAGTCTGAGGTAGGGTACAGGTCAGACACTGCACAGAAGCCATCAATAATGTATAATTGCCAATACATTTTTCAAAAGCTGAAAATACAGGTAATTTGTTGTCAATGAACATTTGTCCCCAGCACCAGTACAGCAATATCAAAATGTTGTGTAACGTATATTAAAATTACTTTATTTAAACAGGATAGGAGTTTATGGGGTTTTAATGTCATTACTGAATTATGTAATTGGTGAGTGAAATGTAGACTTTTTCTTAAGAAATGCCCCCCAAAAAGAAAAGTCCTAGATGGTAGTTATCAGGGAATTCTTCCATATGAAACAAACACTAAAGGAGGGGAAAGAAGAAAATCAAGTAGTAATTCAAGAATTTTAACCTAGATTCCACAGTACTTCCTGGAGCCCCGTAGCTGGGTTCTAGATCACAAGTAGTGTAAGCAGAATGCTATCTTCCTGCCCAAAAGATGTCCATGCCCCAATCCCGGGAACCTCTAAGTACGTTATATTCCATTGCAAAAGGGACTCTGCAGATGTGATTGAGGGTAAGGGCTTTACAATGGCAAGATTGTCTTGGATTGTTCAAGTGGGTCCAACCTAGTCACATGAGCTCTTAAACATGGAAGGTAGGTAATGGGTCAGAGAAATGGGAGCATAAAAAGGATTTGCTTTCGAACAGGTGGCTGGTTTGAAAATGTGAGGGAATTTGTGCAAGGGCCAGAAAGAGGATGACAGGAAATGAGGGTGTTCCCCAGGTGACAGCCAGCAAGGAAACAGGGACTTCAGTCATAATCTTGAACAGCATTCTGCCAACGCCTGAATGAACAAGGAAATGGATTCTCCTGCAGGACCCACAGAAAGAAGTGCAGCCCTGCACACACCTTGGTTTTAGTCCAGTGAGATCTGTACTAGAATTCTACCCCCAGAACTGTAAAATAATAAATTTATGTTGTTTTAAGCCATTAACTTGTGATCGTTTGTTATGGAATAGAGGACCAATACACAATGGCTTCCTAAAATTGTAGAAATATTTGCATATTTGTATATGTTCATTTTTCTGATGAAAGAGACTGTATATTTCACCAAAAAGCAAGAATGATTGCATGCTATTATCTTTTCCCATTGTATAGCACTAAAAACATCCTTATGCACTATGACAGCAGAACAAATTTCATTTTAGATATTCAACTGGCAAAAGCATGTTTTGTGACAAATAACTGAACGCAGGAGCATACAGCAGATTCTGCTCTGCTCTTCTGCCCTGTTCACCTTCCCTCTAAAGCCGGCAACACTGGTGCTCAGGTGTAATGTTTCCTATGGACTGTGGCACTGTGGTTACTCAGGGTGGACTGCAAGTTCCTAAAGAACAGTAGCTTGTTTTGTTTTGTTTTTCTTTTACCTCTCCAGAAACACTGTCACACTATACCCAGCAATGGTAAGTTCTATAAAAATATGCACATGATCGAATCAAAAAAGCAAGGTTCTATCTCAAGAAAGTGACCTGGACTACCTACCATTTGAAATTCTGTCCAGACCAGTGATACAGTCTACATATTAATTTATTCTTTATATATCTAACTCATTATTTTCTGTAAAAAAGGAGAGGGCCCAGATTTCTATGGGAAAAATATGTGAGCACCCTCAGATTAATTTCCAAGATGAGTGTCTAGACAGATCACAGGGAAATACTGACAGAAGCTTTGACATTTCCCACTGATCACCTTGACCCTCTAAGGAATGTTTTCTATTTCAGCATGACCTAAATCCATGCAGGCTCCAGTGAAACAGCTTAATATTCAGAAATGTAATCAGAAGCTTAGTAATATTTATTAAACAAACCATTATGGAGCAAACTTTATTTGGATAAACCAAAGATTCAAAGATAGAAGGAAATCCTGGGGGTAAATGGATACATGAACAATTAAACAGGGGTTGGGGGTAGGAATTTGATATAGTCTATTTTTTTTTCCTAGGTTATTTCATAATGACTGAAATGCTGGAGGAAAAGACACTGGCAAACAGACCATGGAAAGGATGGTGACCGAGCATGGCCATGCATGTGGTAATCTGCTTCATGTTCAGTCTTATTTAAATATTCCATAGCATATCTGGAACTGGTGAAGTGTTAATAAAACATACAGAGGTTTCTCAATGCAGAGGTGCACTGAGCACCCATACAGATGGAACATGAGAAAAAAAGCCTAGAAGAATTTGAAGTAAGGTGAAAAAATAAGAAAATGATATTCAACTTGAAATTGTATGAGGGAGCGTGTGTGTAGAAAAATAATCAGGAACAGATATTCAGTGGAAGAGAAACAATTGTAAAGCAGTCAAACCAACCAGGACAGAGAAGAGAGGATACTGAACAATAAATCAGAGGAGACTGAGATACTGTAACAATTCAGGGGAAAAACTGAAAACTATCTTGGTGGCCACATGATGTTACTAAACAAGAAAGTACACCTGAGCTAGAATTCACCTTGAGACAGTATCTTTTTTTTTTTTTTTTCTATGCTGAACTCAGAGGAACTGGAAAGAATTCAAAAAAGAACAGCAAATACAATTAAGAGTCTAGAGGGATTGATTTATATAGTGAGAGGGGAGAAATAACATATGCAGTCCTTGGCTAAAGACTTCTAGAGAGAAGATAATTGTCAAGTCTTTAAAGGATTTACATACTGAGTCAATAGAAGGTGATTAAGTTCAGTAAAAGGGAATCTAGGCAGAATCTAGGGAGATGAATGTAAACTCTAATGCTAAAAACATTTTTCTAACTCTGTTAAGACTAAAATCTAAAGTGTTTCAAAGGGTGCTGATTCAAAAGTCTGCTGTTGTTTTGTTGGTGTTTTTAACCCATTTTGAGATTTATGCTAAGTGCCCTAGGGAGACAGTTGTTGGAAAATTCATTATACCCCTGACATTCTCTAACAGATTACCGTTGTCCTCACCTTCCTGGTATATAAATAACTTCTAATTTTATAATCCCAGCTTTATAATAAGTTTTGATATCTGGTAGGGTAAGCCCTCCTACACTGTTCTTTTTTAAAAAGGCTTGGCTGTTTTTTCTGTCTCTTCCTATGTACTCTGTGTACTTACTGATTTTAATAGATTAAACTCTGCATTCGTCTGCTCAGGCTGCCATAACAATGCACCACAGACTGGGAAGCTTAAACAACAGAAATTTACTTTCTAACGGTTCTGGAGGCTGGAAGTTCAAGATCAATTATAAAAACTTAAATATATAAGAGTATAGAATGATATCATCATGTAAAGTTGTATTAACTTGAAGGACCATTATTAAACCACTAATAAGAAAAATGGAATTATTTAATTAGATGTGAATTAAAAATAACTCTAATTATGTTTAGCAATGATAAAAATACATAATACCTACATATATTTACATACACATGATACATGATGGCTATTATTATTTTGCATGAATACTAGAAAGTGCAAATCAAGACATTCACTCCATTTATTTCCTTTCACTTTAGAATGCAACATTTTCATAATTTAAAAAAAATAGTGCATAAGAAAGAGACTTTGACTTTTCCATTTGTAAAAAATACTAATTTTGTTTAGAAATAATTGAAGAAAAACATGAAAATTTGGTTATTTTCTGTTGCAGTTAATGAATGCAACCTAGATATTCAAAAGACAGAAAATAATTACATAAAATCCAGTATAAACCTTTAATGGAACACTATGCAGTAATTAAAAATTGTGCTGTATAAATATAATTTTTGCAAAATTAAATAAATAAATATTCAAAATACATAGTTAAGTAAAAGATGTTTTCTAAAATTCTTGGGATGTGTGTGTGTGTGTTTATGCATGGAAAGATAACTCTCAGTTGGCTCATGTACAAAATTGTCAGGGTTGCAAGGTCATTACGCATGGGCTCATCAACATGGACTTCTATTCATGAAGGCACATCTGACTATAGCCATTAACGAGTGCCCCACCTGATAACGGCAGAAACCAATGCTGACCCCAATAAAGCACTATTGTCATGGAACTCTAACCAACTACCTAATGGCAGGTTAAGCACACAAATATTTCTTATGGAAAGCAGTTGTCTGTTTTCACTATGATATATACTTGCTCTGAATATAGATTGTCCTTCCTATCTGCATTCTTCTGCTCAAACTATTATCTGTAGACTTCCAAAATTATTTTATTGCCTTTCACAATATTCCACATAGCAGAGTATTTAACTAAAGAGCTCATTTTACAAAACTAAAGTATGTCAATGGGCGCATGCTTATAAAATTGATTAGCTTTATTATGTTTCAATTGTCCCGAAGCAATCATTTTTATATAATGGTGGAATGGACTATTATGGGTGGCAATACTTCACAGGGCTAGGGTAATTTTGCTAAGATGAATATATACTTAGACTCAGTGACCAATATATTGGTGCTGTTTTGGGATGCATGGGCCCAGGAATCAAAATGTAGAAGTCAGAATGACTCCTTTCACTATTGCCTATATGATTCACTAATGGAATTTTGCTTCTTTTACCCTCAACTTTGGGCTCTGCTTCCCTAGAAGTCTGGCCCCTGACTGAATCAATGCACAAAGAAGGAGGTCGGGCTACAGGCAGGGATGAGGGACCTGAGTATGAGGGGAACCCTTGTTAACAGACAACATAGAAACTGGTTGTTACTACATACTGAGCAAGGAGGAGTCTGTCTGGAATTTAGATCTTCCAAGTTCTGACTTAATATCCCTAAGTCTTCTGAATAAAATCCCATAAAAAACTATAACAACCCCTAGTAGCTTATGTGAAGTGAAGATTTGTTTCACACTACCAGGTAAAAAACCCAACTCCAGAGGTGTTTGCTGAGAGCAAAAGGAATCTGAAATGTATAGTGCAAAAAGGAAGTTCATAACCATCGGTTATGACCATTTGATCAGTTTCAAATGAGGACTATAGTAGTCATTTCTTTTTTACCATGTTCTGAATATATGTATGTGTGTGCGCACACACGTGTGTGTATGTGAGTATATTGACCAATCTTCTGCTTTTACCCCCGTTCTACCTCCTGTCTAACACAAGATGTATTAACAGTGATTAAACTGATATCTCAGTATCTAAGTTACAGGATAGCAAAGCAAAAATGTGACTAGAAGAGAAGTGAATGTTCATCACGGGAAAATAGATATAGTGACCTGGGACTTTGCGTATTCTTCTCTGGGCAGAGTGTTTGTGTGTTCTTGTTGTACAAGGTATAGTTACATCATGACCTGATTTTGTTACTACCTTCATTTAGAGGTTAACCATGGTTGAAAGAAGTCTGTACTGATACTGTATGTACTATGCTAAATGGTTCCACTGACAAGTTGGTCTAGTTGGAAACAGTGTTTCTTAGTATCCCCTTCCTTATACTGTTCTTAGTGAAAGCTGGCTAAAGAAAGAAATTTTGTGACATTCCGTAGGCAGAATTGAAGCAATTGCTTCAACCAAAGCTTGTCTTCACTCTCTTCTGCTCCACATCCAAGACTTCTTCCTCACGGCTGACACTGTTGCCCCACAGTCACTGCTAACCCATCACTAGACATGTGGCTGCAGGACCAGGGAGGGAACAGCTCCCTGCAGGTTGCTCCAGCTACCTTTTCATGGTCCCCTTTCAGCAAATAGATGTGTGAGGCTATTCATCCTAACTGGTTGGTGACTCCTCTGATCTTTCAGGTCTCTTTTTCCACTTTCACTTCCCCTCCACTCAGCTTCCCCCAACACTACGTAAAGTCTAATGTCTACAACAACTTCTTTACCCCTCAGTTCATACCAGGTTTTCTCTCCGGATGGAATCTTGACAGATAAAAGATAATTTAAAATTTTCTTATGCTATCCTTCACAAGGTTCATTATAAGTAGTATACAGACTTTGTAAAAAGAACTTGGAAGATTTCTTTCCATTTCATGCTCTGGTATGATACAAATAAAATGGGCATTTTCTTTTAAAGATGAAGAGTTGAAAGAATTCATCATGATATCATCTTCAGAAAGTTGAGACATTGAGACTTCCTATATGATTATTTACATGTCATTTAATCCTCAACTTCATCAAGGTTTTCAAAAATTTTTTGGAAAACTGGGTAAAAAAGTATCTCATAATTAATTTACTTTACTCTGTATCTTTGATTTTTTTGTCATTTTAATATTTCTATTTTTTGGTTAGGTTAAACTCTGTTGTATATACATTATCATTGTTTTTCTAACAAAATCAATGCTTGCTTTTATGCATTAATTTGTAAAATTTTAGTTTATTACTATTCTATGTTTTTATTAATTAATATTTTTATTTTCAATAACAATCGTTCATAATTGCTTCAGGTAGGTTTTCTCTCTTTTCTAAAATTTTCACTTAAATTTTTATTCCTCTTATTTTCAATATATCTTGTTCTTTTTTTAATTTTCTTTTTAGATTTTTATTTAGTTATTTGAGAGAGACAGAGATAGTGAGAGAGAGCACAAGTGGGGAGGAGAGGGAGAAGCAGGCTCCCCGCAGAGCAAGAAGCCCGATACAGGACTCGATCCCAGGACCCCCGGATCATGACCCGAGCTGAAGGCAGACACTTTCAATGTCACACTGACTGAGCTACGCAGGCGCCCTCAATATATCTTGTTCTTAATGTATATTTAAGGTTCTGAATTTTCTGTTCTACTTTTGAGTAACCCATGGGTTCTGGTATGTAGTGTTACTGCTATTGATATCTTGAAAAGATTTTTTATTTTGACCTTTTTTATCCCAAGAGTTGTTTTAAGGAGATTTTGTAAATTCTCAAATAACAGTGTTATTGTCTATATTTGTCATTAGTTTCTAATTTAATTACACAGTGAGTTTAAAGAGACTGGAAACTTTATAGCTACATTACGAAAAGGAGATCTAAAATATAAATACTTAAGAACAAAAGAAATAAAAATGTATTTAGACTTATACTAGAAAAGATTTTCTAAACTTAAAAAAGTAATTGAATATATACATAAAAGGATGCACATATCCTGGGAAAAACTGATATGAAGCAATCAAACCACACTAGCAAAATTACTGTACTTTTAAATATGAAGAAAATGCTACAGTTAATGAAGAAAAATAATCAACTCACTTGTAAGGTGTATTATCTATAACAATAGTCAATTGCAAGAAAGCAATGTACAAATTGCTTGAGAAAAGACAACTTGATTCATTTTATACCAACCCAGTTATGTATTATGTATACATAAACACAGTGAGATTATACACAAAAATTATGCTTTTAGACACAATTAACAGAAAATCTAACTTAAATTATCTAAAATAATAGAGGGGTATAACTGAAATGTTCATATTCAAAACTATCAGTCATGGTTCAGTCAAATCTCCAATTCCATTTCTGAGATTTTCCTGCCTCTGTTCTTTCTCTGTTGACAACATCCACAGGCTGTTAGAAAGTGGCTATAAAATTTGTAAGCTTCATTTCCATGCATACAAATTTCTTTCTTTCTTTTTTCTTTTTTTACTTTTTACTTAAATTCCAGTCAGTTAGCATATAGTACAATAAAATTTTCTATAGAAAGAAGGATTACAACTCTTTTTACAGATGCTCCTTATTAAGAATGAAGAATTTTATCCCAGAAACCCCTGCCACATTGAGGCTAAACTTGGTACCATACCAATTCAATTGACAGATGCTTCTTGACTGCTTATTCTCTTCCAGTGACTCTTTGGAACCAATTCACCTGTCCAGGTGATGCTATGCACCAATTGATGTAGGCCTAGGTTCCTGGACCAATCACTGACAGATGGTTGGAATTACTCTTACACCCATCAGGATGACCCCCCAAACCAGGATTGTGTAGGGGTAAGCACTGACTTCATAATTTGGAGTCTTCCAAATGTATGATTAAAATTTTAACAAGACTCTCCACTCAGTATAACCTATAGTATTGAATTTACTAACTTCCAGCTAATTAATATTTCTAGCTTTTATATCTTCAAGGAGGAAAAATAAAGATATTTAAATATTCAGAAGAAACTTGGAAAGATAGCATTTGAAAAATTATAAGAAAATTGTTCTCTTAATTCATTTTAATAGTTTCAAACATTTTTAGTGTACTATCTTTGTTTCTCATACTCAATGATGGACGGGGAAGTTATCTATGAGAGAAAATTTATTTACAGCACACTTCTTGAATAAGCTAAAGGAACATACACCCTACAATTTAATTCATTCTTACTATCAGAAATAGCTAATTGACCATCATTTTAAGCCAAAATCTATTTGGAAAATGTGATTATAATATTTTTTCCATAATTATATTTCAATTGTTTTCCAAGAGATTTTGTAACCTAAATAAAACTTTTATAATGATAAATCTTATAAATCCAATTTAGCGCATGAATCATCATGTTAGTTCTACTAAACCACCGTGCCTAATTCTCTTTTGAAAACTTTCCAGGAAGAGTCTGATTTTTCCTTCTCAGAATATGATCCCTGGATTTAGAGAATTTAAGGGCCCTGTAGTTGAGTAAGAAAAATTGAGTAGATGATGTTTTGATGGCAGTTGAACTAAATATTTTGTAGCTGTTTCATAAAAAAGAAACTCAGGGGATTTCCTACTAGTAAGTGAAGAATAACTAAAATGTCAAGCCTGTTGTTATAAGAGGTCAGAAATTATATCTGAAGTTGTCTGAAGTTATGATCGTTTCTCAAAAAAGAAGATACGAATATCAGAAGACATTACAATAGACTTTTAAATTTTCATAGTTGTTTGGTAGACTATTTGAACTTCTACTTGAAGATAAAAATAGTTACTCTTAGAGTAGACTAGGGAAGATGGTGGATTAGGAGGATCCTGAATTCACCTAATCCCACAGACACACCAAGGCAATAACTGTATCTATTCAACTAATTCTGAAAATGACCTGAAGACTGGCAGAACAGATCTTCCGCAGCCAGTCACAGAGAGGGGGCCACACTGCAAAGGGCAGGAGGAGTAGAGACGAAATCAGGAACCAAACCCCGGAGCAACTAACCACAAATGGTACAGACATCTCAAGCATGAAGGAGTGAGGGGATCAGGTCCCCCCACTGGCAACCCCAGCCCTGAAGAACCACAAAGGGAAGATGAGTACCCATAACGTCTGGCTTTGAAAATCAGCCAGGCATAACTCCAGGAGAGCTAGAGGGCATAAGGAAACTGAGTCCCTACCATTAAAGAGCCAGTAAACTAAATAATTCAGCCAGAGACACAGCACAGAAGGAGCAGTTTAAAAAGTGCTGGGGCTATATACATGAAGGAAATTTACTGACTCATCTTAGAATGTGTGCTGGCAGGGAAGAGATCTACAGGTGATTCCTCTAAGAACAAAACTGTTGGCAGGCACCCTTTTTCTTACCCCTGCCCCAAGTCTAGAAAGCTGGAGGCCTGTGGGAAGCCAATGCTAACACTCTCCATCTACCTGGCTAGCACTCTGTGCTCATTCCATCCACCCACCCACCCCTAAACCTACACCTAAAGGAACTAAAAAAAGAAGAAAAGACAAAGCCTAATGTTAGTAGAAGGAAGGAATAATAAAGACTAGAACAGAAATAAATGAAATAGAAAAGAAAAAAAAAACCGAAGAAAATATAAATAAGCCAAATTAGCCAGACTCATCAAAAAAAGAGAGAGAGAAGACTCAAACAAAAAGAAAGAGTAATAACAACCAACACAACAGAAAGATAAAGAATTACCAGAGAATACTATAAAAAATTATGTGCCAAAGAATTGGTCAACAGAGAAGAAATGGATAAATTCCCATAATAGTAATAATAATAATAATAATAATAAAAGATAGCTACCCTTATAATAAGTATCCAAGGCTTTTGGTCACTTGTACACAAATACTTCTAAACTTTTTTATATGTTTATTGAATCATGCCTTATTAAAAATGCTACAATTTAATGTTATCTTACGTGCATCCTGAGAGATGGGGAAACTAAATATGGCAAGTTCTCGGAGTACTTGATGAACAAAATATTAAAAATCCTAGATTCTTAACCTGTGACTCACTGAGCTGTTGCCTAGGTGAATTAACTTAGGAAAATAACCAGAAAAACTTGGTTTTAAATGACTTCGCCATTACTCAGTAGTTGTGTATTTTTGGGAAAGTGACTTGATCCTTCTAAGCCTCAATTTTCTTAAAATGAAGCTATTGAGGCCTACATTTTTCATTTAATAAAGGCCTAATTAGCTGATTAAATAGCAGTTATATTTGAATCAGCATAGCCATATGCAACACCTTAAATACATTCTGAAACAAGATATAGGCTACATTTAAAACTAAGACCTAAATATTGCTTATTTCTACTAAGGTCCATTCACCTGTAGTAATGCTCTTGAAGATTGGATGCACATTGGAGTCACATGTGGAGATTTAAAAATTACTTATGTCTGGGACCCAACCCAGAAATGTTTATTTAGTTGTCTCGGTTATGACTTAAACACTGGGATTTTAAAAGATTGACCTAAAAGAAAAAGATTATTTTCATTCATCTGTTATTTTTGAATAATAACATGTACTATTAAACTTGATTAAGCAGCAGCAGATTTAAGCAGCCTTAAATATAACTGTATAACTCTAATTAGCAGGTCTCACCTGTTTGGTATTCCCAATTAACTGTAAGTCCCTATGAAACTCAAATTAACGATTAGGTTCTTGTAGACACAATGATAAACTTTAGCCTGGCATGACCAGTATTTGGCAACACCATTCCTCCTCTCTCTGCTAAAATAAAATTGCTCTTTTATGTAAAATCAAATAATCTGTGACTTCCAATTCGGTTGAAGTTCAGTCATGCTCATAAAGGTTGAATACATTAGTGAGAATAATATCTCAAGGAGACCTGGTAGGAAGCAGAAGGAGTAGTAAATAATACAGAGGTAGAAGCAAAAGCGATGTGCTTAGTCTTCACTTTCTTATTCTCTTCACCTCCTGGGTGACCCCATCACCCTCCAGCCATTGATTATCATGCTCATGCTGATGTGTTCAAGGTGCCAGTGACCAGACTCACTCCCAATCTCCATACTTATGGCCAAAGGTATATGTGACATACCTAATTATATATCCCAAACCACTTCAGAACTATCATAAGTAAAACTAGATTAATCCCCTTCTACTCCAAATTCGTTTTTTCTTCTTCATTTACCAGCTCATTAAATAATGCCTGTTGTGGACACCCCAAAAATACTGGGTGGACCTCCAGCCAACATTTATCCAGATGTCAAGACTGATGATGCCATACTTGCCCCAAGAGGTCTGGAAACATTTACTATTCAGCTAATGAGGTTTTATAGGGAGAGCAGGGAGCTCCCAGTCAGGTTCAAAAATTGCTTGAGAGAATTAGGGAAATGAGACTGTTTGGCTTTTAATGTGATTAAGGGCTTAAGCTAGGGTGATAGTTCCCTTATTTGGTCCAGGTCTTGAGTTGTTTGGACTTCCCAGTGGGTGTTTAAGGAGAGAGCACCTGGGGTTTCTAATCAACTTTCCTGGGTGTGGAGCAGAAGGAAAACGGAGTGGTAAGGCTTGAGAGCTGTCAGTCACCCTTGATTAAGTGTGAACTGTAGTAATGATTCTGCCACCCCCAGTTTTGAGGATTCACTTTTGATGTGAATTTAGAACAGAAATTTAGAACTTCCTGACCACCCATGCAAACCTGTAGAATGTATTGTAATCTTGACAGTATATCTTTAAGGATGTCACTTTTATTCTACATATTATAATTAACTGATGTTATTCCTAAGGATAAATTTAGTGTAGCAGGTCTGTTAAATAAGTAGACTCTGGCAATCATTCACAGACAGATAATAAATTGCAGGATATAACACTGAATTTGAACTAACCTGGAAAAAATATATCTATCATCTATCTATCATATATATGTATATATGATAGATTAATATTAATAAACTAGTGTATATATTCATACATTAATAGGCTAGTATATATATAGTCATACACATTTACATACATAAAATAAAATAGAATATTATATTTAATATTCTATTAAATAAAAATACATAATGAATTTTAGGCCAATTTATAGTGATCTTAGTACAAATAGGCATGTATTACATTTGAGGAAAAGATATTCCTATTAACTTCTGTTTCTTTAGATATTGTCCCTTGGTGATGCTGAATCATTCATAAACTCTTTAGAATAGAAGGTGAAATACTGAAACTGATGTAAATAGTTTAAAGTTGTGCCACATGAAAAATTAAACTTTTTTTTTTAAGGAGGATTGATCTTTAATCATTCTGTGTTCTCTTGTTAGTATTCTTGTGATTTTTTCCTATAGTTTAAATCTCAAAAGAGAAATTTCATTATTAAGAAGTGCCTTGGTTTGTAAACTATATGGTTTATATTACCAGAGTTGGCCAGATTTGATGAGAACAATTAATCACAATAGTTCTTACAATGGCAGAAATGGATGGATTTAATTTTTTATCTTTTTGAAAGGGTGGAATAAAATCTCTTGGCATTTCTTAAAATAGCTTATTGACAAATTTGTAAGATAATTAAGATAAATATTTATTATAAAGTCTCTGTTAAATTATTTTATTATTGAAAGCATTTTGACTTTAATTTGATATTAGTTTCTCCAAAAGTGGATTTGACCAAAAAGACTTGTGAGTGTATAAATAAAATATAGAGTGGTAAAATAGATTTTTAAAAAATATAACCTATAAAAACCTTTCGTTATTTTATTTTAATTCTATGTTTGTTTCTATAAAAATATAGATCCAAAACAGACATTATTTTCTTTTTTAAAAATATTTTATTTATTTATTTATTTATTTAGAGAAAGTGTGAGCTGGGGCGGGGGAGAGGGAAAGGGAGAGAGAATCTCAAGCAGACTCTGTACTGAGCCCAACATGGGGCTCGATCTCACAACCCTGAGATCATGACCTGAGCCAAAATCAAGAGTCAGACGCTTAACTGACTGAGCCACCCAGGTGCCCTGAAAACAAACATTATTTTCATGAAAATACTTAATTTCTTAAATTGAAAGAACCATTTGCATAATCTTAGAAAATACAAAAGGGGCTGCCTCGATTATGTTAGCTTATATTATTTTCTTTTGCTGCATATACCTATAAAGTTCTATCTCAATATAGCTATTTTAGTAGAACCTGGCATATAATCATAAGAAATATTCAACTGAATGGATTTGACATCCAACAACATGCCAGGCCTCACTACCCTGAAAACCTCTAACCATAATCACCTAACGATTCTATATAAAATACTGCATATTTAGTGAATGGCTTTGCTAAAGGAAGAAGAAAGAAGTCTCCAGATACCCTGACCAAGTGAGCAAGAAAAACCAGTCCCAGGGGGTTGAAAACAGTGACAGTTGCAGACTCTTCCATAGGACTTACATGCCATAGGCTCATTCAGTTTCCTCTAGCCCTACTATAAAAACTCTTTTAGTTTCATGACAAGTCTCTGAGGTAGGCACTCTTGTTATCCTTCTTTACAAATGTGAAGCCAAGATGCAGAGATGTTACATAACTTGCCCAAGGCGACGCAGATTGTAGATGTCAGCCGTGGAATGAAAACCAAGACACTCGGGCACTGGAGTCAGTGGGCTTAACCAGTTCATCAGTTATAATTCCATGGATCTGAGACAATAATCTCAAAAACTCCAAAATGGTGTTCAGAGAGATTAACAAATAAACAGAAATCATAATGAAAGAATAACACAGTACAATAAGAATAAACATATTTTGGGGCACCTGGGTAGCTCAGTCAATTGGGCATCTGACTCTTGTTTTTGGCTCAGGTCATGATCTCAGGGTTGTGAGATCGAGCCCGCTGTCCGGCTCTGCGCTGGGTGTGGAGTCTGCTTAAGATTCTCTCTCTCCCTCTCCCTCTGCCCCTCCCCCACTACTCTCTCTCCTACTCTTAAAAAAAAAAGAGAGAGAGAGAGAGAATAAACATATTGCAAAAAGATCTAAATGGGACTTGTGGAAGTAAAGGAAAAAGTCATTGGAAGTAAAAGTCACCTTCCTTTAATAGACATTACTTTAGTAATGTATATAGAAATACTGAAGGAAATATTATCTATTCTTTTACCAGGTATTAGAATAAAGCTTTGCCAAATATTTTTTTCACTCTTAAATTTTCTTACAGATTTCTACTGATAATTGGGGATTGGAAAAACATTCAATATATATATATATTACATAATATAGTAAATGACTTAATGCACTATATGCATTGTTATTTATTCTTTATGTTTCAATAGAGTCAAATGAATTATTTTTATCTTAGGGCATTCTCTCTGATTTTCAAAACTGTCTTTTTTCCTAACATCATAAGCCACCATTAAATCAGTCTTAAATTATATTAAAATGGGCATCTTAATGCCAAGCCAGTAAGCATGGATGACCCATTATGTTTCAGACATTTTACCCACCTCGCAATAAGAAATCACATCTCGGGAGATCAAGTAGCTCGCTAAAGGATTCTCTAAGGGAACAGACCTGAGGAACCAGGGTCTGTGTGAATGAAAAATTCTTTTCAAATTCTCAAGCTACCTCCTGGAGTGAATAGAGGAAGGAAAAGCAAAGATAGGACTAAAGAAAAAAAGAAGCATCCGGATGACATTTGTGAGAAATAATTTCTTTCTGTTTTGAATGCCCAGACTGCTTTATCTCATTTTTAACTCATCTCTCGCAACAAACATTAATTTAAATTATAATAAAAATATCTACCACAATTGAGTTCTTACTTTGCCCCTATGTACTTTTTGAAGGGCACTGCATACATTCATACATTCAATTTATACAACATATTTACGAGAGGGCTGCAATTATAATTCTCAGTTTACCAAAAAGAAGAAAAAATTAAGCAACCAGTCATCATCACAACTGGCACACAACAACAAAGATCCACTGTTTCTTGAAAAAAATCAATGAATAAGCAAATACTTTTGAATCTTTCAATATCACTGTATTAGAAGGTAGGAAAGTAAATAGCAAGTATGTTTTCTGATATATTTTATATTCTTACACTTTCCTAAGTTTTTCAATGTAAGTAGCAATAAGATTGTTGAGGAAAAGTAAATTTTTTAAAAAGATTTTAAAGTAGGAGCTAGTAAACATCTCAGGAGAATCATTTCAAATCTTATTAGTAACCTATAGCACGTTTCAGTTAACCATTTATTTCTTACTCCCCTTTCATTTCATTTATAATCTGACTTTACTCAGGTTCATTTTCAAATCCCAAGGGATGTTTTGAGCATTTCTTGGTCTCCCATGATGCTGTGCATTTGTTCATGTTCATGTTTGTGAATGGATGATGGAAGGACAGGGTGGTGGGCTGACCAGCCTGAGATCACACTTGAGCTAGTGAAATATCGGATTAGAGCCTGAGGATCTTGTGATCCTGCATTCATCTCCCTCCACAACAACCATTAAGACTAATTAGCCTCAAAAACAAATAGAACAATCATAAAACCTATAATTACTTCATTCTTCTCATGACCAAGGAACAGAGTCATAAGATAACCAGACTATAAAGATCACAATTCAAAAAAAAAAAAAAAAAAAGATCACAATTCAATAATCAAAGGAAGGAAAGGAAATGAATAGCACTTTGCCTTGAAAAGGTAAAGGTGAAATAAAGGCTTACATGGGAAAATGAGACCTTGCTAAGGGAACACTAATGGCTTACCTTAGTGTATCCTTGATCCTTTCCACCTGATTCTTCATGATCCAGAGTGAGATTACACTTCCTCTTATATCATTCCTCAAATATGGGCTCCTATAAATATAAAATAAACAAGTATGCAGTGGTATGTTTCTTTTACTTTAAGTTATTCTACTTTAAGTTAATTTGATGCAATTCAAATGTATGTTATTAAGCATGTAGGAAGCTTTTCTTTAAACAAACAGTAATTAAGTTAAAAACTTTTAAGAATACCTACAGAAGTGTCTCACACCAACGCTCTGGCAAAAAGTAAATAAAGTGACTAAACCACCTACTTAGACAAATGGAATATTTGATTGAAAAGACAGTTGTGTACAAGAAAATAAGAAAGAGAGCATAATTTGAAATTACCTAGGTAATTACTAGAATTTATATTTCACAGTGTTAAAGGGGATTTCAGTCATTTACACATTGTTAATTAACAGGAAGACTAGACTGACAAATATCTTCTACATGTTCAATTACGACCCACAGATAAAATTTCAGGGATCCTGATATTTCTCAATTAGCCTGAAATGGGCATCAATTATATATATTTAATAGGAACATTAAATATCATTACACATATATATGGACAAAGTCTGTGATGCACTAACAAGAATACAACAACAAGAATACAAACAAAATTTTGAAACCCTTATTTTTTATTAAGTAACATAACTGGAATTAACATTTCCATTTCTTGCAAGGAGGACTGTTTACAATAAATGGGAGATGTTCTCAATGAGCCAGATTCATGTCCCTCATCAATGTAAACTCTTTTTGAAAATTGCAAAGGACATAAAGCAGATAGTATTTTGCTCATTGTCTCTTGAAATGAGGTTGAGGGCTGGTCAGAGCCAGATAAGAATTTTTTTCAAATATATTAGTTTGAAGGAAAATATAAAGAGAACCTAAATATTTTATTTAAGCAGTCAAACATTTTTCTGCTTAACATTACAGATTGTCTTAATTTTCTCTTTTTCTCTCTTTTGTTTTCCCTCCCTCCAACTTGTTTATGTACTTTGTCTTGTACAAATTGAAAACTAAATTGTATTGGGAAAATTCCAAATTCCAAAAAAATCAGTGAATGACTTTAGTTGAGAACATACAATGGATTACTGATTGGGTCAAATTTCAGGAAACCTGTTTTAAGTTAATTGTTCAAAGAAAATGAAATCCATCATCACCAATTTATCACTACATCTTAAATTTGCAGAGATCTCTATCCCAGATATGTTAAATGTTTCTTAACTTTTTCTTCCATATCAGAATATCTCTTCTCCCTTCCCACAAATAGAAAAGTAGGAAATAAAATTTCTTAATATCATGTGTGACTTTTTATTATAATAAAGCTTTTAACTATGGTGATGAAGTAATCAAACAATACAACTATTAACTCAAACTTAAAAAATAATATTAAGTTTATTAACATATATTGCTTAAAGCAGATTTATGTAATATTTGTAATTTAATATGGTATGCTTATAATAAAGATTTAATTTCATTTTAAAAGATTAACTCAGATTTACAATAAAAATTTTTATAATAAAAATATTTAGCATTTTCACATTTTAGTTTTTAATATATAGGCATATGCAAGCTCTATACTGATTTAAACTTTAAAAATGACACATTTTTAAAAAGTATATCACAATCTTTTTATACAAAACTATGAAAATAACTGTCTTTGCATTGTCAAAAAGACTAGTATTTAGCCTCTGTTTTCATCATGTTCAAATTTTGAATATTTTTCAATAGGCTTTTCCAATTTATTTCTTTTTCTTAAATACTACCCACCTTTAAATAAAATTGTAACATTCTAACTAATGATCACTTGGTAGATTAAAACAGATAAAATATATTTGGACAATTATACATATGTTTTAAAATACATTATCATTTTACTTACTTTTAAAAACCTACACTTTTAATCATGTCTAACACACACATTTCCTTTTTAGACTGCTCTTAAAAAATACCCATATCTCTCCCCTATATTATAGTCTTTTGAGCACAAGAATTTTTCCTGGATCCTCTCAGCTTTGGGTGGAATATCTGACTCAAAGCATGTGTTCAACAATTGTTTTGATTGTTCAATAAATGGAGTTCAAATGGTTTCATATGTACATAAACTATGTTACTATCATTCCTAATCATTTCTTTCAGAACAATATTTAATAATGTCTTCAATGTTGTTCACTTATTAATTTATTTTTAAAATATTTGGATAAGGAACTGGCTCTTCTCACCAAAGTAACAAGAGTTGTCCATCCTCTGTCTATGCTAATCTTCCTGAATAAGGCTAAGCTCTCGTGTTCTACATTTTAAGCGTGTGTCAGATCCATTGGCTGGGATCTGAGCTGTGGCCTTTCTTTAGCTTGTATTATCATCTTGTCATCATGCTCTGGTAGGACAAAATTCAGAACTAAGTAAGAAGAGTTTTTCATTGATTAAATAATATATACATTTTGATTCTCAGAGTGGCTTGCTTTATAAGACAATAGATACCAGAAGCACCTATTGGAGCCTGGAGCCTTGAGTCTCACTTACTTTGCTTTCCATATGCAAGTCAAGTCTTGGACTCCCTTCCCCATCAGCAAAAAGTGAATATCTTTATCTAGGTAATACAAGATTGCTGTGTTAGTTTACAACTATCTGAAAACACTATATAAAGTGACAGTAATATAGAAATGGGCAAACCATCACCTGTGGTCCAGTTGCCTGCTTTTGTAAATAAAGTTGTACTGGATCACAAGCATGCACACTAATTTATATTTTCTATGGCAGTCTTCAGCTGCAACGGCAGGATTGAATAGTTGCAACAAAGACCTCTGGCTTGCAAAACCTAAAAAACTTACTATCTGGCCCCCTTTTCTTAAAAGAAAACAAATGCTGACCCCTCTTGATAATGAACACTAATACTTATTACTACTATTACTAATAGCAACAAAAGTCAATTTCTACAAATCTAATTAAACCACTTGAAATACCAAACAAGTGGTGATGTGCTGTTTCTTTCCTTAGGAAATGAATACGGTTGATTTTGCATTAGCAAAATAGCAAGTTTTTATTTCCATATACCCAGCCTGAAGTTAAACCTTCCCATCAGTGTCTATACTTGTTAATCTCTATGATGATGATGAGAGCTTAAGCTTTCAATTTCATGCCCAGGTACTTAATGTTTACATGATACTGTTTAGTACTGATTACAAACATTAGAAAGCATGCTGACACATTAGTGCACAGTCCTAAGATAAAGTTCTATATATTATTCATATTTAAATTGTGGTTCACTGAACAGATGTCACCTATAATTACTTGGCTTAAATTAAAAAACGATAAATTAACGTTTCCAAGTTTTAAAATACATATCAGAAATGAAAATCAGATCACTTGATCTAAGTGAATTAGAGAAATATATTCACTATATTAGAAACTTTGGATTAGATGCAATTTGAAACCAGTAGGGGCCAAACAAGAAATGACATAAAAAATGATTTACTGGACACCAATAGTACTGAAAAGTCATCCTCTGTAGAATAAAGAGCCATTGGGAGTTTTATTATGTGTAAAAGTTGTGTAACTGACAAGTAGCGAAATGCAGTAGACTTCTGCAGGGTCCCAGTGAGAGGCAAGAGGAACGCAATGCAGTACAGCTCAGAGGGGGAGATTTATTTAGCTCTTGACACCGTGTTTGTAATTCGAGGAGACTTACTCTATACAAGTATTTCATTTGCTGATATTTCAGTTGTGATCTATCACATTGTTAATGTGATTTTTATTTGAAGAAGTCAAAATAATATTTTCTTTCCCTTCGGGACATAAAATAGCAAAAGCTCTAACAGTCACTATCACTTATAGCTACTAGTCTAAATACTTAGACTATTATTACATACTGTTTAAAAACAAAACATAATCCGTCAAACACCCAAATGACCTATGAGTTACAAGAACAGGTTCCCTAGTTTATTTATTTTTATTTTTATGTTTAATTTAAATTTTAGTGAACACACAAGGCAATATTGGTTTCTGGAGTAGAATTCAATGATTCATCACATACATACAACACCCAGTGCTCATCACAACAGGAACCTCTTTAATGCCCATCCCCCATCTAGCCCATCCCGTACCCACCTCCCTCCATCAACCCTCAGTTCATTCTCTATTGTTAAGACTCTCATGTCTTGTTTCCCTCTCTCTCTCTTTTTTTCTTTTCCTCCTTCCCATATGTTCATGTTTTCTTTCTTACATTCCATATATGAATGAAATTATATGGTATTTTCTTTCTCTGACTTATTTCACTTAGCATCATACACTCTAGCTCCATCCATGTCATCGCAAATGTCAGAATTTCATTCCTTTTGATGGCTGAGTAATATTCCAGTGTGTGTGTGTGTATTGTGTGTGTGTATATATACATTTATACCGCTTCTTCTTTACTCATTCATCTGTTGATGGACATTTGGGCTCTCTCCATAGTTTGGCTATTATTGATAATGCTGCTGTAAACACCGGTGCATGTATCAAATCAGTATTTGAATCAGTATTGAATTAGTATTTTCGTATCCTTTGGGTAAATACTGAGTAGTGCAATTGCTGGATCGTGAGGTAGTTCTATTTTTAACTTTTTGAGGACCCTCCATACTATTCTCCAGAGTGGCTGCACCAGCTTGCATTCCCACCAACAGTATAGGAGGTTCCCCTTTCTCCACATTCTGGCCAATACTTGTCGTTTCCTGACCATAGGAGAAAAGCTCTCAGTTTTTTCCCATTGAGAATGATATTAGCTGTGGGTCTTTCATATATGGCCTTTACGATGTTGAGGTATGTTCCATTTATCCCTACTTTGTTGAGGGCTTTTATCAGGAAAGGATGCTATATTTGTCAAATGATTTTTCTGCATCTTTTGACAGTATCATATGGTTATCGTTTCTATCCATATCCATATGGTATATCACATTTATTGATTTGCAAATATTGAACACACCTGTAGCCCAGGAATAAGTCACTTGATTGTGGTGAATAATTCTTTTTTTTTAAGATTTTATTTATTTATTCATGAGAGACAGAGGGAGAGAGAGGGAGGGAGAGAGAGAGAGAGAGAGAGAGGCAGAGGGAGAAGCAGGCTCCCAAGGAGCAGGGAGCCCGATGCGGGACTCGATCCCAGGACCCTGGGATCATGACCTGAGCCGAAGGCAGACGCTTAACCATCTGAGCCACCCAGGCGCCCTGTGGTGAATAATTCTTTTAATGTACTGTGAATTCAATTGGCTAGTATTTTATTGAGAATTTTTACATCTACATTCATCAGGGATATTGGTCTGTAATTGTGCTTTTTAGTGGGGTCTTTGCCTGGTTTTGGAATCAAGGTAATGCTGGCTTCAAAGAATAAGTTTGGAAATCTTCCTCCCATTTTTATTTTTGGAACAGTTTGTGAATAGGTATTAACTCTTCTTTTAATGTCTGGTAGAGTTCCCTTGGGAAACCATCTGACTCAAGACTTCTGTTTGTTGGGAGATTTTTCATTACTGATTCAATTTCTTTGCTAGTTATGGGTCTGTTCAAATTTTCTATTTCTTCCTGTTTCAGTTTTGGTAATGTGTAAGTTTCTGGGAAGTTGTCCATTTCTTCCAGGTTGCCCAGTTGGTTGGCATATAATTTTTCATACTATTCTCTTATAATTGTATTTCTGTGGTGTTAGTTTTGATCTCTCCTCCTTCATTCATAATTTTATCTATTTGGGTCCTTTTTTCTTTTTGATAAGTCTGGTTAGTGGTTTATCGATTTTATTAATTCTTTTAAAGAACCCGCTCTTAGTTTCATTAATCCATTCTACTGTTTTGTTTTTGTTTTTGTTTTTTTCGTTTCTAGATCATTTATTTCTACTTTAATCTTTATTATTTTCCATCTTCTACTGACTTTAGGTTTCATTTGCTGTTCCTTTTCTAGGTTCTTTAGGTGTAAGGTTAGGTTGTGTATTTGAGACTTCTCTTGCTTCTTGGGTAGGCCTGTATTGCAATATACTTCCCTTACAGGACCACCTTTGCTGCATCCCAAAGGTTTTGGGCTGTCGTGCTTTCATTTTCATTTGCTCCCATGTACTTTTTTTTGAAATTCTTCCTTAATTTCCCGGTTAACCCATTCATTCCTTAGAATGATGTTCTTAACCTCCATGTATTTGACATCTTTCTGAATTTTTTCTTGTGGCTAGCTTCCAGTTTCATAGCATTATGATGTGAAAATATGCACGGTATGATCTCAATCTTTTCGTACTTGTTGAGGGCTGATTTGTGACCCAATATGTGATCTATTCTGGAGAATGTTCCATGTGCACTCAAGAAGAATGTGTATTCTGCTGCTTTAGGATGAAATGTTCTATATATATATGTTAAGTCCATCTGGTTCAGTGTGTCATTCAAAGCCATTGTTTCCTTGTTGTTTTTCTGCTTAGGTGGTCTGTCCATTGCTGTAAGTGGGGTGTTAAAGTCCCCTGCTATTATTGTATCCTTATTGAGTTTCTTTATGTTTATTATTAATTGATTTATATATTTGGGTGCTCCCAACCTGGGGGCATAAATATTTACAATTATTATATCTTCTTGATGGATAGATCCCTTAATTATGATATAATTAATCTCTTCTCTTCCTCATCTCTTATTACAGTCTTTGTTTTAAAATCTAGTTTGTCTGATAAAAGTATGGCTACTCCATCTTTCTTTTGATGTCCATTAGCATGATGGATAGTTCTCCATCCTATCACTTTCAATCTACAGGTGTCTTTAGGTCTAAAAGGAGTCTCTTGGAGGCAGTATATAGATGGATCTTGTTTTTGCTTTAATCTATTCTGATACCCTATATATTTTGGTGCACTAAGTCCATTTACATTCAGAGTGATTATCAAAAGATAAGAATTTAGTGCCATTGTGTTACCTATAGGGTTGGTATTCCTGGTGACATTCCCTGGTCCTTTCCAGTCTTTGTTGCTTTTTGTCTTTTTTTCTCCATTCAGAGAGTCCCCCTTAAAATTTCTTGCAGGACTGGTTTAGTTATTACAGACTCCTATAGTTTTTGCTTGTCCGAGAAACTATCTTTTATTCTATTCTGAATGACATCCTTGATGGATAAAGAATTCTTGGGTGCATATTTTTCTCATTCAGCAAGTTGAATATTTCCTTCCACTCCTTTCTGGCCTGCCAAGTCTCTGTGGACAGATCCGCTGCAAACCTTATCTGTCTGAGCTTGTAGGTTAAGAACTTTTTTTCCTTTGCTGCTTTCAGGATTCTTTCCTTGTCTGTGTATTTTGTGAATCTGACTATGATATGCCTTGGTGATGGCTGGCTTTTGTTGAATTTAATGGGAGTTCTCTGTGCTTCTTGGATTTTGATGTCTGCGTCCTTCCCCAGATTAGGAAAGTTTTTAGCTATAATTTGTTCAAATAAACCTTCTGCCCCTTTATCTCTCTCTTCATCTTCTGGGACTCCTATAATATGAATGTTATTACGTTTTAATAAATTGCTGAGTTCTCTAAGTCTATCATCGTGACTAATAGTTTTCTTTCCCTCTTCTTTTCATCTTCATCATTTTCCATAATTTTATGTTCTATATCACTGACTCGCTCATTTGCTTTGTCCACCCTTGTTTTTATGGCCTCCATTTGTGCTTGCATCTTGGTTACAGCATTTTTAATTTCAGCCTGAATAGATTTTAGTTTTTTTTATCTTTGTACTAAGGGATTCTCTTTTGTCTTCTTAGGCTTTTTCAGGTCCAACTAGTAGCCTTATAATTGTTGTTTTAAATTCTAGTTCAGACATCTTACTTATATCTGTATTGATTAAATCCCTGGCCATGAGTTCTGCCTTGTGTTCTTTCTTCTAGGGTGAATTCCTCTGTCTCATCATTTTCTCCAGAAAAGAAAAGAAAAAAGAACAACAAAAGCAAAACAAGACAAAAAATAAAAACAAAAAGAAAAAACCCCAAAAACAGGAAAAACAAAAACACAAAACAGAAAAAAACCCAAAAGATCCTGGGTGTGTTTTGGTCTACTTGCTAAAAGAATCTAGATCCCAAAATGAAAAAGTAAAATAAATTGAGAGTAGACAAATATATATATGTATATATATATATAAATTTTAAAAATAAGAAATAAAAAAGTAATTGGAAAATAAATCAAAAATAATAAAAATAAAAGAAATAAAGAATAAAAGTAAAAAGGAAGCTCGATCCTACTTCCCCTAGAGCTAAAGTTTTGCAGCGCTCTATGATCAATAAACTTGGTGGGACCTAGTTGTCTGTGCCATCTTCTGGGGGAGGGGCCTCCTGAGCTGATTCTCAGGCTGACGTGTTTCAGTGGAAATGCCTCTCCAAGATGCAGGGTGGGCAGGGCTAGATGTATGAGTTTCCGGTCTCCACTATGGGGTGCTGTTTTGCTCCCTGAAAACTTTCAGCACTGAGGGGCAGGATGAAAATGGTTGTGCCTTGCTCTCTAGTTTGGAGCAGAAACTTTGCCCACGCCCCCCAGGCTTTGGCAAGCCCTCACAGAATAGCAATCAATCATCCTACCTTTGATCCCGTTTCTGTCTGAACCCTGCGTTCACCCTGCCCATGTCAGCCTTTTTATCTCAGGTGCCGGACCAAGTTTTAAAACTCCAAATTTCAGACACTCCTGTACCCAGACCTGCGCTATTCCTAGGCGGGGAGTGTCTCACCACTCTTGCTGATTGTCCCAGGGAAGTGATGGCACAACCACACGGTGGTTCAGTTTATAGCAGAAAGCCTGTACCAAGACCCCCTCCTCTCGACTGGCTTCCCAGCTCCTATGCCGGGGAAGAGTGCAGCACCTTGGTACCACCCCTTCTTCCAGCAACCCAGGGGATTCTCAGACCACCCTGTCACTCCTGGGATTCCACCCCTCTTCACCTGAGCATCTTTAAGCCAGACACATCCCCCACGGTAGTGAACCTAAAAGTTCAGATTTTGAACTTTGCTGCTTCTTTTTTTTTTTCCTCTTTTTTTTTTAAATTTTTATTGTTATGTTAATCACCATATATTACATCATTAGTTTTTGGTGCAGTGTTCCATGATTCATTGTTTGTTCATAACACCCAGTGCTCCATGCAGAACGTGCCCTCCTCAATACCCATCACCAGGCTAACCCATCCCCCTACCCCCCTCCCCTCTAGAACCCTCAGTTTGTTTTTCAGAGTCCATCATCTCTCATGGTTCGTCTCCCCCTCTGACATACTCCCCTTTTCTTCCTCTCCTGCTATCTTCTTCTTTTTCTTTTTTCTTAAAATATGTTGCGTTATTTGTTTCAGAAGTACAGATCTGTGATTCAACAGTCTTGCACAATTCACAGCGCTCACCATCGCACATACCCTCCCCAATGTCTATCACCCAGCCACCCCATCCCTCCCACCCCCAACCACTCCAGTAACGCTCAGTTTGTTTCCTGAGATTAAGAATTCCTCATATCAGTGAGGTCATGTGATACATGTCTTTCTCTGATTGACTTATTTCACTCAGCATAACACCCTCCAGTTCCATCCACGTCATTGCAAATGGCAAGATCTCATTCCTTTTGATGGCTGCATAATATTCCATTGTGTAATGCTTTGCAGTAGCCTCCACAATCAGGCTCCCTCCCTGCCGCTGTAGCCACAGCTCTCTCTCCCCCAAGCAAACTTCTGCACCTCCTACCTTCCAAAAGGTGGTCCCTTTTCTCCTTGAAGACTTGCAGTTTTTGTTCTATCAGGCCTATGACTGGTTTCTTGGATGTTTAGATTAGTTTGAGAACTATCTAGCTGTGTTCCAGGGAGGAGACAAGCTCGGGGTCCTCCTTCCCTAGGTTTCCTAGTTTTAGAAAGTTATTAATAAATCATCTTGATCTTTTGATACAATTCAAAAATTGTCTTACCTAGAACCAGCATTCAGCATAAAATGGATCTATTGTAATTCTAGTCTGTCCTCATGACTTGACTTATTGATAAACAATCAGAAAAAGTCTCCTCAGAAGAAAAAAATCATCAATATATTTTGACTAGAAATTCAATTATCCCTTAAGATCTTATAGGACTATATTTTGAGGGATCTAACTTCTAAATTGGTATCCTACAGACATAGCCTTAGTATAGATCCATTCTCTCTGAGGCTTCTATTAAAAAAAAAATGTTGCACACTCTTACTTTTTCTTTTAACTGTATATTATGTTAGAAGCAAATCAATTAATGAGAGAAATTTAAGGAAGAAATTTCAGGATATCTCAGGATATTCTTAAGATGTGTCAAAGTGTTCTTTAATAGATTGCAGAGCTGTTTTTGTATTTTAAGCAAAACTGATTAATGCTCAGGTTGACTAGTGTTGCAAGCTTATGGGGACAGATGTTAAATGAACGGCTCTCTAATACATAATGTTTAATTATGAGCTTGAGCCGAAAAGAAATATCAAAACTAATGGTTCAAAAGCTAAAACTGAATAAGCCTTACATACATATGTATATGGATGAAGCACTGGAATAAAAGGTATATTAAAATAGAACATAATTCTACCCATATTTTTGGTCAAGTAGCACTAAAGCAAAAAGGAAAAAACAGGTTAACAAAGAGCAAATTGAAAAAAAAAAGAGGAAAATTTAGTAATGTATATCAAAACCTTAATAATGTTAATGTATAATAAAAACCTTAATAATGTTAATGTATTCTAAAATCCTTAATAATCAATGATATCTTTAACTTTTGTGAATATTATGGTTCTAAGAACAAACAGAGCAGTATATTCAAAGATTCTCAATCACCTTAAATTCTTCATGTAAGACAAAGAATCACCAAATACAATGTTTGAATCATGTAAAATTATAAATATATATGTGTATATATGTATATATATATGTGTACATATATTGCATATATATAATTTTTTTAAAGATTTTATTTTTAGAGAGAGAGAGAGAGAACACAAGCAAGGAAAAGGGTCAGAGGGAGAGGGAGAAGCAGACTCCCACTGAGCAGGGATCCCAATGTGGGGCTCGATCCCAGGACCCCGGGATCATGACCTGAGCTGAAGGCAGATGGTTAACCGACAGCCACCACAGGTACCCCTGTATATATGTAAATTTTTAAGAACTGTTTAAAAAAGATTAGGAAAATAATAGTCATTCAGGAAGTTCCCAATAAACTCAACACTTCTGTTTGACTACTTAGGCAGTGCCCCTTATAACTAATACAAGCAGAGTTTATTACAATTTAGTTTGGGGATGTTATGACAAGTTATTAATGGATGAACCAGAGCAGTTATCTCTTAAAATTTCCTTACCTCCTAACCTGTCTCTGTCCTTTCAAGAAAGAGTTTGTAATGTGGATAAGGAGAAACTTTGTATAAGGACACATATCTGAACAGACTTTGTTGGAGTAAAAATCTACCCCTACAGCAAGTGCAGGAGTGGTCCCAAATAAAGTTCTGTGTGTCCAGTAAGTTTAACATATAAAGCTCCCCAGATGCTTGCTTTTTGAGAAAAAAGGAGCACATAGAGAACACACGGGGTCCTGCCATATATTTTAGCCATAACTAACAGTGCGTATAATCAAATGATTGCAGCCACTTACTGTTTTTCATGCCGCCTGTTACTTTGCCACATATTTAACGTAATTAATGCTTTAAATGAAACAATTCGAAAGCCCTTCTCTAATTTGCAAAGTGAAAGATCAAATAATTGTAAGTTAGAGAGTTAGCATCAAATCAGGGTAATTAGGTATTACCTAGTAATTGAGTGCCGTCATGGTGCACAGAAATTATCTATAGCACATTATCTTTGAAACATACAGTATATATGAGACTACAAAATCAATATTATAAATCTACTGAACTGTAATCTTTCCCTTTCTCTGCCAGGTAGTTGCTTCAAGAAAATTAAGTCTACAATTTTCTCTTTGATTTTCTTTTTAGACCTTGAGTAAATGTGACAAATGTTTCATTCATTCCATGATGTGATCTTCAGAACCACAGACCTACTCAAGGGGAAAATGAATTTATACCACTAATTCTGGCTGTTTTCATAGATGTAAATCCTGGAAGGAGGGGCTGCTGATGGACAAGTCACTGCCTGGAATTAACCCACAGGCATGCTTTGCTTTAACCATCACAATATTTTAGAAATTGGGAAATTTTTGGAACATTCCCATTTCTTGACTTCTCTTGAAAATCAAACAAATCTTTCAATATGGATCTTCATTCCCATATTAGTAACAAGCAGCTGGATGCAATTCCTATCTGCCACATCTCCACCATTTCTGTTACCTTATGTCCAGTGCCCTCACTGATTCAAAATACCTATAGGCATTTGAATCTCAGTCTCTTGCAGTCGGTTATCTACATTTTCTGGTGTGTCTGCTTTTATCCATGACTTGGCCCCTGGCACAATTAGAACATAGCAATTACTTATTCCCCGCCATATGCAATTGGTATTTCTTATCTGCTTCCCTATCAATTTTATATTGACTAACTAGATTCATGCAGCAGGTGATATTGAAGAGTACATAATGATAAGGTAGGAGACTGAAGTCTCCTTTTATTGATGGTCAAAACAGAAACACAGCCACAGTTTGAATAAGAAGATGCATTCTGGCCATTTGTCCCTGGAGCCTGAAACCTTAACACCAACATTGTCTATGCCTCTTATTTGGTCCACAGAATAACCTGACCTATGTAGGCAACCCCTCAGACAAAACTGTGACCAGGCTTTTTTTGGAATCTTAAATTATAAGTACTGAATCCTTCTGAACCTCTTTGATACCAGAGTTTAAATTGAAATATTATCATAATAATTTAAAATAATCAATTAAAATCCCATAGTAATCTCCTTTAAGGACACATTTTTAGTTTTAAAAAAAGTGTTATCGTGCTAAAACTGGCATTCATCTGAAGATAGTAAGCTTTCTTATAATAAACATAAGTAATATGTAAAAATAATATGTGCCTGATTTCTTACCTCTATAAACTCTAATCTACCTCTCTTCATCTTCCATTATTTCCTACAGTGTTTGAGATGGTAAACAGGAGCAGCATTGAGAGATAATTGTTTAAATGTGACCAAACCAAAGAAGAGCAATGAGCTTGATTCTACTCTCCTCAGCATACAATTTCTTTATTATATGGCATGATAATTAAATGCATTAAAACTCTGATCTTTGATCTACATTTTTTCATTTACCACTTCAGTTTTCTTAGTTATGCAAAAATGAGTTTTATTTCATTTTTAAATGTGTCAAGCATGCTGCTGCCAGATGGAAATCATTTCAATAACATGAAGGTGAAAATCATAAAGAAAAATTCAAATTCCTGAAAGAATTATCAGGGAATGTAAATTTATCATAAAAATCTAAACCATGCTCCATTATGTATGTTTCCTCAAAAACAAATACAGACGTAAACACACACACTCATATGCAAGTTCCATTTCTCAAAAATAATTACTGTTAATAATTTGTGTATTCTTTATATGCTCACTCCGGATATTCAAGCTTGTTTCTTTCACTCAATGATATGTCTTAGCCATCTCTCCATGTTAAAATATGTAGATCTACTATATGCTTAATGACTACATAGCATTTGATTGCATGATAAACCTACATTTGTGAAATGGACTCTGGTAGAATGTGGGTTATTTGTTTTTCTTTTCTGTTTTTGGCTATTACCAATTTTAAGTGAATATATTTGTATATATGTCTTTTCACACTTGTAAGAGGTAAAATGGGGATGAATTTTTTGAAGTAGAATGGCTGGGTCAGACTTTTGGCAAATAAATATAACAGTTTAACAATGGCCTCTGAAAATATTTATTACTTTCACTCTGACCATCTCTGCATCAATAATAGAGGATGTTTTTCTCTCCATAATTTTGTGGACACTGAGTGTTGTCAGTTACATAAGACTTTTAGCCTTTATTTAATCAGTTTGTGCCACTTGTATTTTTTATTGGAGATAAAGATTTTAGTACAGTTTTCTCTTTCACAGTAAGGCATATTAAAACACCTAAAAGTGAGCATTATTTTAAACACTACATCTTAAAAAGTGATAAACACTAATCAAGAAAGAAACCTACCAGTGTCTAACCATTGTAATTTGACCAAACCAATGAATATTTTAAGTCATTTCATAACTCACTCCCCACCATTTTAGACTTGATGGTTTGTGTCCTTTGAAACACATGCCATTTCCTTTAATATATGCAACACCAGTTTGAATGTACATAAAGCCTTAACTGATGTCAAAGACCTGAAGAGCTTCTTTGTCTCCTCTGACTTGACCCAGTTAAATGCTTAATTTTCCCACTTTTTAGTTACTATCTCTCAATCTACCACAGAAATTGTAGTCATTTATGTGTGTGGTTCCTGCCAAAAAGGTGGAATTTACTTTTTTAAATAGATAATTACCTCCTTTTTTTTTAAAGGAAAGATTGAGTCTACCACATATTTTTTCCATTACACTAAATTTCAATGCATTAGAATTATATAGTGAATAGTAGTCTGTAGATATTTTTAAGGACCTCACAGTATAATTCTCCCTTACATATGGAATCTTAGTAAGTGAATTCTCTAGAACTATGGTAGAAGTTTTTTCATATAAAAAAATTGCAAGATATTAAGATTTTTGAATACATAAAAAAATAAACAATACGACAACCAAACAAAACCAAAAGCTGCAAAAATGGCTTTTAACCTTGGGATCAAGATTTGTTAAATAACTTCAGGCATTGAGGAAAAATTGTTTAAAGCACAAAGTACTATTTCTAAAGAGCAATTGCTGGACATGGAAATAGTTTGATGATATCAGAGTCCCAATAAGAATCAAATAAAAAAATAGAATAGTGCTTTAGTAGTATCAGGAAATTGGTATAGGATTTCTGTGATATTTCTATATTCATTTTCCTGAATATACCTTAATGTGTTTTAAAGCCGTGTTCATTCTTTAACACACAATTCCAAATGTTTTTCATCATATTAGCATAGATGCTCCTTCCTCCTGTTTAAATTATCCTTTGCCCCTAAATATAGAGCATTTTTAAAAATTTCTAAGTCATCATTTAGTAAAAAATTTTCATTGTAAGTACAATTACTTAAGCTTTTCTTGTTTTTTCCCTAAACTGGTTATTTTTTCAAATCTATGCTATTTAATGGGAAAATGAGATATTTCTTTTGAATAATGAATGGCCAAATTTTAATAAATGAGCAGTTGCTTTCATAGATTATTGTATGACCCACTGAAGCCACACTAAGAATGCTAAGAAGCTGAAAACAAACAAGCAAAATTATTGTAGAAGGAGTCTAAGAATGGCATTTATTGTCACTATATAAGGAGTTCAATGGTATAGAATAGTTTACTCACTATGGTGCATACATAACTGTGCTTTATTAAGCAAAATAATTTCATAAAAACCTCTAGCTTCACCTCATTCTTGAACTAAGACATTTACTTTTTTCTGAACAAAAGTAATTGAATAAAAAATAAGGATTCAACATATTCAACCATGGATCGACTTAAATCTTTATTTCTAAATGAATTTTATGTTACTCTCCCCTGACAAAATTCTTGGGGAATCATACACAAAAAGAGATTCAATGGATTAAGGACCTAAATGTGAGACCTGAAACCATAAAACTCCTAGAAAAAAACACAGGCAGCAATTTTTTTTTTCATCAATCGTAACAACATTTTCTAGATATGTCTCTTAAGGCAAGGCAAACAAAAGCAAAAATAAACTATATCAAAATAAAAACCTTTTTTACAGCAACAGAAATTCATCAACAAAACTAAAAGACATCCTAATGAATGGGAGGAGATACTTGCAAATGATACTTATGATTAGGGGTTAGTATCCAAAATATGTGAAGAACTTGTACAACTCAACACCAAAAAACCCCAAATAATCCAATTAAAAAATGGGCAGAAGAAGAAGACATACAGATGGCCAACAGATATATGAAAAGTTGTTCCACATCACTCATCATCAGCAAAATGTAAATCAAAACCTCAAAGAGTTATCTCTTATACCTACCAGAATGGCTAGAATCAAAATGACAAGATACGAGAAGTGGTGCCAAGGATGTGGAGGAAAATGTACCCTCATACACTGTTGGTAGAAATGTTAACTGGTACAGTCACTATAGAAAACAGTATGGCGGTCTCTCAAAAAATTAAAAATACCCTATAATTCAGTAATTCTAGTGTTTACCCAAAGAAAAAAACATTACTTTGAAAAGATATATGTACTCCTATGTTTATCACAGCATTATTTACAATAGCCAAGATATAGAAACGACCCTAGTATCCACTGATAGATGAATGGATAAAGAAGAGTGGTGTGTACACATACACACACACACACGAATATTACACAGCCATGAACAAGGAAACAAGGATAAGATCTTGTCATTTGCAAAAATATGGGTGGATGTAGAGCATATTATGCTAAGTGAAATAAGTCAGACAGACAAATACCATATGATTCCACTTATACGTGGAATCTAAAAACAAAACAAATGAATAAACAAAAAGCAGATTAAGACCTATAAATACAGAGAAAAAAACTGATGGTTGCCAGAGGGGAAGGGGTTAGTGTGGTGGGCAAAGTGGACAAAGGGGACTGAGTGATACAGGCTTCCAGTTATGGGATGAGTAGGTCATGGGAACAGAAGGTAGAGCACAGGGACTATGGTCAACGGTACTGTATGGAGCATGTGGTGACCGACGGTGACGGTACTGTATGGAGTGCATGGAGTGCGTGGTGACCGACGGTGACGGTACCATAGTGGAGTGCGTGGAGTGCGCGGTGACCGACGGTGACGGTAC
>NW_027397079.1:8695086-8721691 GCF_003265705.2 Callorhinus ursinus | reverse complement strand
CTCCCATCTAATCTTGAGGATAGTCCAAACTGAACTTCTATGTAAATGCCAGTCAGGGGCGCCTGGGTGGCTCATTCGTTATGCATCTGCCTTCGGCTCCGGTCATGATCCCAGGATTCTGGGATCGAGCCCCGCATCAGGCTCCCTGCTCAGCGGGGAGCCTGCTTCTCCCTCTCCCTCTGCAGCTCCCCCTGCTTGTGCTCTCTTGTTGGGGTTAATGTAGAGCATGAAATCATCCATAATATCTGGATTGCTAAAATGTAACACAGAGGCCCCTGGGGGCGATGGAAGGTTTCAGAGAAGGATGTAGGCCTTTGGAAATGCCAAGGCCTGGAGGCCTGCGTGACCACTCTGACCTCAGAATGCCGAGGGGAGTTGCCTTCCTGGAAGCTTTAGCCCAAACAGGCGCCCTGTGATCTAAGAGATGTATGCGTTGTCTCCTAGGCTATGTTTAGTAGAACTCGTAGAATATGCAGATTAGGTTAGCATATCATATCTTTCCCATACACAGATACTCCTAGTTCCAGTAAGACCCCTGGTCACACATCACGTGCTTCAGAAATGGTGATAAGGACTTGTGATTATCCTAAAGGACCAATAATAGCGGGAGCAAAGAAGGGCAAAGGGTCTTCGTCTCTGAGAGTGGACCCCCCTTCTTCTCCTCTCTTTCACGGCAAAGTTTGGAGTAATCTTTTATCTGTCAGTATAAGGATGGCTGGCCATTCCCAGCACTCTCTAGCTCTCTCCCTCTGTCAAATAAATAAATAAAATCTTTAAAAATTACCAGGACAAGTGCTTCTACATCAAACTTCCAGTCATCAAATATATTAAATTATGGGCACTCAGGTGCTTTTAAGTTATCCAAAGAGGTACCAATGCCTTCTTGGGACAATACTTTACATGAAGTCATTTCCTCCCAATGCTTGACTTTGGCTTTCTTCCATGTGTTGTCTTGAGACTGGTGTTTATATTTTGTTTCTGCATTTGTTTCTTGGAAAACACTCAGGATCTTAGCTTGGGCTTATTTTCAGTGATATGATCATGGAAAATTTAGCAGGGTGGTTAAAAGCCCAGGCTTAATTCAAATAGTTCTAAATTTACATTCTAGGCATGCGATTTACTAATACAATCTTTGGCAATACACATAGCTGGTCTGAGTAAATCTTCTTCATCTATAATATGTTACATTACAGTATGGTTTTAAACATTAAATGAGAAACACATGTGAATGATTGGTACAGTTCTGGGAATGCAGTATGTGCTCAATAAATGTTAGCTATTAGTATTTTTTGCTGTTTTTATACACTACCTTGGGTAGAATGCAACACCTTAATGGTGACCCCATTGGACCCATATCTCAGGATCAGCCCCCTTGCTTGAATAGGATAGTTTTTTCCTCTCCTCACTCCTTGAATGAGAGAATGGGGACAGAGAAGAGATGAAGTCTTACAAAACTTGTGTGCTCCCCAAAGGCCCAACACAATTTTGCCCACATAATAGGCTCACATCTCGTACGTATAAGAGGACCATAATTTTCCCACATTAATTGGCCCTAAATGTGTTGTCAGAAGGAATAATTAGATAAAAACAAAGGATGATTGCCTTGACACTATTTGTTGCCTTCAAAATGCATACCAATTTATCAAATGTATACAGAATGGTTATGTATTACACAAAGAAATGGCATGCGTTCATGTAGGAGGTGGAATTTTCCTTTAAGTATGTCTGTGGTTGGCTGTCAATTATAGTAGAATATAGTATAAATGCTAACTCCTGGCTATAAGGACAAAAGAAAATCAACAAAGTTACATAATGCTGCTGGTTAATCCTTTTTTTTTAAATTAGTTTCAGAGGCAGAATTTAGTGATTCATCAGTTGTATATAACACACAATGCTCATTACATCAAGTGCCTTCCTTAATGCCCATCATCCAATTATCCCTTCCCCCCACCCACCTCCCCTCCAGCAAACCTCAATTTGTTTCCTAGAGTTCAGTGTCTCTTATGGTTTGCCTTCCTCTCAATTTTCATCTTATTTTATTTTTCCTTCCCTTCCCCACGTTCATTTGTTTTGTTTCTTAAATTACACATATGCATGAGATCATATGGTATTTTTCTTTCTCTGACTTATTTAGTTTAGCATAACACCCTCTAGTTCCATACACGTCGTTGCAAATGGCAAGATTTCATTCTTTTTGATGGCTGAGTAATATTCCATTACACACACACACACACACACACATATACACACCACATCTTCTTTATCCATTCATCTGTTGATTGACATCTGGGCTCTTTCCATAGTTTGGCTATTGTGGACATTGCTGCTATAAACATTGGGGTGCATGTGCCCCTTCAAATCACTATGTTTGTATCCACTGGATAAATAGCTAGTAGTGTAATTGCTGGGTCATAGGGTAGCTCTATTTTTAACTTTTTCAGGAACCTCTATACTGTTTTCCAGGCTAGCTGTACCAGCTTGCATTCCCGCCAACAGTGTAGGAGGGTTCCCCTTTTTCTGCATCCTCACCAACATCCGTCATTTCCTGAGTTGTTACTTTTAGCCATTCTGACCAGTGTGATGTGGTCTCTTATTGTGGTTTTGATTTGCATTTCCCTGATGCTGAGTGATGTGGAACATTTTTTCATGTGTCTGGTGGCTATTTGTAGGTCTTCTTTGGAGAAATATCTGTTCGTGACTTCTGCCCATTTCTTGACTGGGTTTTTTGTTTTTGGAGTATTGAGTTTGATAAGTTCTTTATAGATTTTGGATTCTAGCCCTTTATCTAATAAGACATTTGCAAATATCTTCTCCCATTCCACAGGTTGCCTTTTAGTTTTATTGACTGTTTCCTTTGCTGTGCAAAAATTTTTTATTTTGATGCGGCCCCAATAGTTCATTTTTGCTTTTGTTCCTCTTGCCTGAGAGATGTGTCTAGCAAGAAGTTGCTGTGGCCTAAGTCAAAGAGGTTTCTGTGTTCTCCTCTAGGATTTTGATAGATTCCTGTCTCATATTTAGGTCTTTCATCCATTTTGAGTTTATTTTTGTGTATGGTGTAACATACTGGTCCAGTTTCATTCCTCTGCATGTGGCTGTCCAATTTTCCCAACACCATTTGGCATCACAATTCCAGACTTCAAGCTGTATTACAAAGCTGTAATCATCAAGATAGTATGGTACTGGCATAAAAATAGACACATAGATCAATGGGACAGAAGAGAGAATCTCAACTCTATGGTCAACTAATCTTCAACAAAGCAGGAAAGAATATCCAATGGAAAAAAGACAGTCTCTTCAACAAATGGTACTGCTAGTTCTTCTTAAAAGTCATTAGCTGATCCACATATCAGATTACATAGGTTATTCTGTGAATGGTCAGTTAATTTAGTGTAAAAGCTAAGGCAATCTAACACAATGATGATACTAGATAATTCATCTTCTGAAGTATTTGAAAACAACTTTAGCCTCTGACCTAGAATGGTAAATGACTAATAGTCTTTAAATCAGAGAATCAAAGAGTGACTTTTATATTTGGAGAGAACTGCAGATTGTTTTTGACTGATTTTTAAAAATAAATCTTGAGCCTTATGGAAAAAGTTGGATCAATTTCACACATTATGCTTCAAAGTAAATTCCAAGTGGATACAATAATTAAATGTAAAAAAAAACACAATTTAAAATATACCAGAAGTAACAACTTGTGTAAAAGTCTCTCTACTTGTGAATAGCTTATGTCTCAAAATCAATAAACAATAAAGATATATAATTTGACTTTATCAAAATGGTGGTATTTAAAAATCTTGGCATGGCAAATGCAACCATACATAAAATAAAAAGACAATATAAAACTGAGAAAAAATATTTGCAATTTATATCACATACACAATGTTAATATGTCTAATATATGAATATGCTCTGATAGGAGAAGATAAAGAACAACATTTTAGAACAATGGACCAAAATAATGATTAGTTAGTTCACAGTAAAAATGCAAATGGCTCTAAGACATGAAAAAGTGATATATGCATGAATTTTTTGACTAAACAATTCCATTTGTGGAAACCTACTGCAATTATATCCTGCCAAACATGAAAAGATTTATATTCATGGCTAGTCACTAAATGACTATTTTTTTATGATTTTTTTTCTTTTTTGGCCTTTTAATATGGTGAATGACACTGATTAACTTTTGAATGTTAAACCAACCTTGCATTGCTGGTATAAACCCTGCTTTGTTATAATGAATTACTTATTTATTATTGGATTCAATTTGCTAATATTTAATTAAGGATTTTTGCATTCATATTAATGAGGGATATTGGACTGTAGTTTCTTATAATGCCTTTGTTTGGCTTTAGTATCAGGGTAATTGCTGGCCTCACAAATTAGGTTGGGAGAGTATTCTCTTTTTCATTTTCTGGAAGAATGTGTAGAATTGGTATGATTTCTTCCTTATGTGTTTCATAGAATTTATCAGTGAAGCCATCTACTAAATGACTAATTTTAATAGTAAAAGGCAATGATCCAACTGTTCATCAGTAGAAGACTGAATAAACTATCATATTATATAGTCCCATAAGGAATACAAAAAAGTTGTAAAAAGTAAATAATAGAGAAATGGAAAGATAATAATATGCTACCATTTATATAAGGGGAAAATATGATTATTATGTATGCCTGAATTTTTTGTTTTTACTTTTTCCTTTAAATTTTATTTTTTTATTTTTGTTTTTATTATTTTTTAAATTCTATTTTATTATGTTAGTCAACATACAATACATCATAAGTTTTTGATGTAATGATTAAATTAACATATAATATATTATTTGTTTCAGGGGTACAGGTCTGTGATTTATCAGTCTTACACAACTCACAGCACTCACCATAGCACATACCCTCCCCAATGTCCATCACCCAGCCACCCCATCCCTTCCACCCCCCACCACTCCAGCAACCCTCAGTTTGTTTCCTGAGATTAAGAGTCTCTTATGGTTTGTCTCCCTCTCTGGTTTCGTCTTATTTCATTTTTCCCTCCCTTCCCCTACGATCCTCTGTCTTGTTTCTCAAATTCCTCATATCAGTGAGCTCATATGATACTTGCCTTTCTCGGATTGGCTTATTTCACTTAGCATAATACCCTCTAGTTCCATCCAAGTCGTTGCAAATGGCAAGATTTCTTTTTTTGATGGCTACATAATATTCCATTGTATATATTTATACACCACATCTTTATCCATTCATCTGTTGATGGACATCTAGGTTCTTTCCATAGTTTAGCTATTGTGGACATTGCTGCTACAAACATTGTGGTGCAAGGTGCCCCTTTGGATCACTACATTTGTATCCTTGGGGTAAATACCCAGTAGTTGTATGCCTGAATTTTTAGTTAAATAATGAAAAGACAAATAACAATTTTTTAAATGTTTAGCAAGAGGCAGGAAATAGGGGAGATATGACAGGGTGAGAAGCTAGATTCTTTTGACCAATCTGGTTTTGTAGATTTGAATTTGGAATCACATAAAAATATTTACATAATTATAAAATATTTTTTAAAAAGCAATCTTTAAAAAATTTGAAATAACATGAAACGAAACTAAATATGTATTCAGTGGGTAGCAAATTGATTATGATGTTAATTTGATTAGAGATTGCCAAAGGGATAAAAGAACGAAAACAAACAAAATCACCTTAAACTACTTTTGTAATCAATTGTTGCAAGTAGTGTCAGTATAGATATGAGATTTTATATGTGTATTACAGAATAAAATACATGAGTAATTATGTGGCATTCTAAGGCTATCATTTCAGGTATTAAGAATTAGAATTCTCTGTTTGGGAGAAAAAAAGAAATGCAAAATAGAAGGGGTTAAACAAAAATGTCCACGGTCTTGGTTTTGGATTGCAAGTGTCAATATAAACTACTGATGTATTTTATCTTAAAATTCTATTTTCTAGCTCCCATCCCTGAAACAATGACCAATCCAAAAACAAGGAACCCTGATATCACACAGATTTAACATCAGGTTTTTTGTTTGTGTGTTTGGCTTGTTTTTGTTTTGTTTTGGCTCAAAATAACACCACTTTATTAGCTCACAACTGTGAAGGTAAGAAATCCAGGCAGGCTCAACTGGGTTCTCTACTTAGGCTCTCACCAGACTGAATTCAAAGTATTCACATAGGCCTGGTTCATTTTTTTTTTTTTTTTACTATTTGCCGAGCGTTTCTTTCTTTCTTTTTTATTATTATTATGTTCAAACATTCCATGTTTTAAGATCTGTTTTTACTAAAAGCGACTGAGATCATTGAAAAATATGGCTGATTTTGGGTCTTAGTCAAGAAATGGTCAAGAAAATCCTAGAAAAACTTCAGGCTTTTTATCAAGAAAATTATAAAAGATTAAAAGGCTTATGCTGAAAGGCTCATCAACCATCTTGAACAGATTGCCCTGGCCCATTATGGAAAATCTGAGTATACACAGATCAATAAATTAAATGCATATATTCAAATGTCTATAGTGATACTAAAGCAACATAAAACAAAATTAAACCGAATTGGTCACCTCCAAATGACAGAGAACTGAGTCATTTTCTTTAATAGCTGGTACATAACGGGAAATAAACATCTATTCAGCCTTTCCTATACATACTGTGTGCCACTGGATAACCAAATAGTAGATAAGGTAAAGTTTCTTTGTTAGAAGTATCCTAATTAATAAAGAAGAAATAATAGAATGAAAATAGCCTCATTATACAACATTAATATATCCTGAAAGATCTTGGCATTGAGCATAAATGCTGCTAAAAATCACAGAATAGGAAACATCCAGACACCATGGGCCTCTTGATGAAAATCACATTACCATTTATGAACATAGTATTACCAAAGGGTGGAAAAACCAAATCTGTGATCAAATCCCCAGATCAGCAGACAGGGAGACATGTTAAACTACACCCCAGGGATATAATCAGCAATGTTCAGACTGTGGGAAGCTTTGCAGGATAACCTCTTTCCTGGCTCTTCAACAATAAATTGCATGTGAAAAAGAAAAAAAAAAAAGGAGAGCAAGAGAGATGAAGGAGACATCAGAGATTAAAAGAGACTTAAGAGACACTGAACCATCACAAAATGTTGATAGTATTTGAATCATCCTTCAAACATATGTGGGAAAAAAACAATATTCAAGAGATTACTGGAAATGTGAATACTGAATTGACTTTGTATTTAATAGCAAGTAATTATTATACATTTTATGTGTATTAATTGCACTGTGATTGCATAAGAAAAGAATTCTTATCTCTTAGGGTTGCATATGGAAGTGATTATGGATGGGATGGATATAATTTAGGGCTTGCCTCAAAATAATACAGATATGGGGAAGTTGGTGGGATAGATAAAACAAAATTGATCATGAATTAATGCTCGATGAAAAGTACATGTGTCTTCATTACTCCATTCTATTTTTGTGTTATGTTTGGTATTTTCCATAATGAAAGTTGAAAATCAAGAGAATAATAATTTATTTCAGGCCTTTACTTCACAGTTAGCATTGATAAAATAAGCCAGTTCAATCTTGCAAAATAAGAAAAAGCAAATTATATATTATTTTCTGCATAAGAAAATTTAGATTTTTTTAGGGGCACCTGGGTGGCTCAGTTGGTCAAGCGTCTGCCTTCCAGGGATCCAGCCCCTCCTCAGCTCCCTGCTCAGCATGGAGTCTGTTTCTCCCTCTCCTCCCTGCTGGTGCTCTCTTTCGTTATCTTTGTCACTCTCTCTGGCGCTCTCCCTCAAATAAATAAATAAAATCTTAAAAAAAAGAAAATTTAGATTCTAAAGGTTTGTAACATGTATTAAAACGAATAGGAGTATTAAACATTTAATTACATCATTGCTTTTCTTTTGAATTAGTGATTCTTGCTATCATTCTTAGTATCTCTCTTATTCACATGAAATAACCACAATGCTTTAATACATTCTAATTTTTATAATATGTTTTCAAAATTCCCCATGTCCTTTTGGACTTATTCCAGGATGATGGTTATAAATCACTCAAGCAGTCCCTGATAACAATCTGTAGCCCTCAACTATTGTTAGGGCACCTTAGCATGCATAGAGATTTTGTGGTAACTCTGTAGACACTTTGATATTATTCCTGTTTTCTTCATGTCTTCATGTCCCCTCCTTTATCAACATTTTATCCATAACCATTTCCTAAATGCAGAATAAACTATAAACTGATATTTTCAAAGTCCTCTAATAGCTAACAATTTCATCAACCATTAATGGCACACTGTGATGTTACTCACTCTAGCCTCCATTGTAGATCAGATGGTCTCAGTGCAATGCACAATTCCCAGCACACTTATGCTAACTATACCCTTGTCTCCCTCATTGCACACACACTGTGGAATGCATTTGAGAAATGTGTCATCATTATGGTAAAGACCTGAAACCAATTTAAAAAATACTATATATTGTTATTAGCAAGAAATTATTTGCATAGCCTCTCACAACTGATAGCAATGCATTACTGGGTCATTAATAAGATTGAAACTCTGCCCCAAAAGATAATTTGGCTAACAGCCTTCCTTAAGTAAAATTTTAAAATTGTAAGCTCAGTTTGCCCCTTCAAGGTTACATTTCCAAAGGAAAAAATAATATTTTGTACTTATTTATTTGCAGAAAAAAGGAGTCATTAGCAGTTGAGAGTGGTGCTGCACCAAGGGATAAGAAACAGGAATGAAATACATTGTATTCATTCAAAGAGAAAAATAAAAGGAAACTTACACACACACACACACACACACACACACACACACACACACACCCAGGGTGATGAAATTAGGCTGCTGATTCAAAGAAGTTCAAAACGTGCTTAAGTCTTTATTCAGCAGAATAAGAAAATGTCTTACTATATTAAAAAAAAATTAGAGGGTCTTCAATAGAATTCACTGCTAAAAACAATTATAGATTGTTTTAGTCACACTGCATTGTTTCCTATATTAAACCTAAACACCACAGAACTTTTCAAATCAGTCTGCCTTTAAGATTTTTCCACCAACACTGACTTTCATGGATTTGAGTAAATAATAAGGCCCAGTAAAGCAGGGCTTTGTCATAGTAAACTGTTGACCTATCTGAGAAAAAGAGTTTGATTTTACTAACGCTTCATTAATAATACAGGTCAGTAGAGAAAGAGCATGAAGGAGGCAGGTTCATCTGGCAGCAGTTTCTGGGAAAATGCCAGATGGGTTCTGCCTCTTGGTGTCTAATTTTTCTTATAGAATTCTGTATTGCAAAGCTGCTTTAAGAGGTAAAAATATACAATGTAGTTTATAAAATATATACACATTATGCCATCACATCTTGGGCTTGCCATACAATAGCATGTTAAGCTGAACATGTCAATCACACAACTCAACTTTTCTTTGGTAGGACACAAAATCATGATGAGGGACAATGATCAGACTTTATCGCATTCCAAATAACAATATAACTTGACAGATTAATTGAAAACTGTCTAAATGCAACATACAGTTGATAAATTGAAACCACATTGTACAAAAGAGAAAACAATTTCATAGGATATGTATTAAAATAATGCACCAACAATATTTTTGATAAGGTATCCTAAACCTTTTGATACAAATAAAACCATAATTTTCCAGCTTAAAATTAATTTGGAATGTGACTTTTTTGACCACTCTGTGTGAAAGGAGTCTGTAAGCTTGAAATTTGTTCCTTGACTGTAGGAAGCTGTCAATCTAATTTAAACTGACAGATGTGCTTGTACAGATGGTGCCACATTGAGATCTTCATGTTTGGGCCTTTAGGAGGGAAATGATACAAAAACCAGCAAGCACCTTTGTGAAGTTACTTTGTAGCGGACACAGAAGTTAAAATGTTGTTTTCTTAACACATCTCTAGAGCTCACTGAAGCTTTTCCCTCAACACCAATAAACCATGTTGATTTTATGAGTGATGATGTCACTAAACTTCTCAAGTAAGGAAATAAAACCTTGAATTCACTTCTAAAATTCATTGTTATAAAAATGTTCAATGACCCTGAAATTATTCTGCAATTTTAAGAGAACCTAACACATCTTCTTAACTCGAAATGCTGAAAAATTTTTCTGCAACTTTTGTCTTTTCGGAATAGCTACCTGGAGAACGTAGTAATCATCAAATTGGAGTAAAGCGAATGTATGAATGTCATTAGAATATTAAAGTTAAGATCTTGAGTTTGTTATTTCACTCTTAGGTTTTCTTACAGATTTCTATTGATAACTGGGGATTTGAAAAAACATTCTTCAATAATCTGAGTCATTTCCCCATGATGCATATATTCTCTTCCCTATGAATGGCATTCACAGAAGGTAAGGTGTAGCAAATCACGCTACTGTTGATCTCCACGGATTAGCAGCATAGTCTCCTGAGACAACACACAGATAACATCCAAACGTTTGTTTGGAGAAACACTGAACTGAGGTCACTTTCCAAAACAACAAACTGCTGCTCTCTGTGACCCTGAAAGGTTAGAGTTTAGGAATTTCCTGGAGAGACTGTGTTTTGTCTAGCATTTCTTTTAAAAGTATCAAGGGACTCAACTAGCAATAGTAGGATTATCTCAATCAAATGTGAAAAGGGTGTGAGTTTCACAAACCACACGGAGAATTAAAGGTGAAGGAAAGAGAAGACAGCAAGGAAGAATCATAAACAAAAGAAAAATGCTCCGTTTTACATTAAACAAAAGTCAAGTAAGTTGTATGTTCCTCTTTGCTGTGTTGGGGCTTATTCATTTGCAACAAATTATTTTTGTAAGACTGTAATAGAAGGGCTTTGGGTAAACTATTAATAAGGATAAATGATACTCCTGCTAGCAGCTAACATTTCCTCCTGCACTTATTGTAACTCAATTGATAATATTTGTGCTTGGTAATATTTGTGTACATTCAAGTGACCTATCAGTAGAACAAAGCTCAAGTTCCAGAAATCTATTATAATGCCATAGCAATACCATAGCAAAGCAAAACTTCCACCGCAGTTGTTTTTTTTTTTTTTTTTTTTTTTCCTGGAGTAGTTTTTTCTGTGTTTGAACAGATCTGCCTGGAGATCATGGTCTGAACCAACCTCTTCCACTCCCTCCTAATCTTATGCTTAGGTCAATAACTAAACTCCAGACATGTGGTGTATTAAAAATAAATACTTTTTCTTAGTTATCTCTACCTCAAATATAAATACCTTGAAGAAAACATGAATTCAAAATATATGTTTAAATTAAGTCTATTTTTTTTGTACTTGTACACTAGCAAATGTCCTGAATTATTCTATCGTCTGTTTTCCAAAATTCACCAGTGATAAGTCAAACTCATCCCTCAACTGAATTATTTGCATAAGTAGGGCTTTGTCCCAACCCAGACTCATATTGATGTTACTCGTGGACTCTACACTGTGAAATTTAAGATGAGGCAAATTCACAATGTCTTGGTGTCATATATGATTTTGGCAGCCAATACCATTACATGCACTTAACCACTGAATTGTACTGTGAAGTTAAAATGCCTCTTAATGTAGATGCTTTAAACAGGTGGTGCTCATCACAATACCAAAGGTCAAAAAATGTCAAGTGGACTAAGTAGAAACAACATCATTACGGCTTTTGGAAGGAGTTAGCTGAATTTTCTTTTTCTATATGCTACATATACAAAAATGTGTTTTTCTATATAATGGATGATTTGTTATAATTTCTAACACACTAAGCCAAATAGTTTAGCCAAATATGAATTATACCTACATATTCTGGGGAAAAAATCCTTAGCCCTTAAGAATCAAAAGGGGGTTTTGATAGGTCAGCATGAAGGTTAAGCTACAAATAGTAAATTACGTTGCTAGATGATTCGTGCCTGATGAGGCTTAGTTTTATAACAGTTTATCTATGAATTACCATGCAAGGTAAATATGTTTTCTGGAAAGGTCCTTTTCCAGACTCCATGACAGACAAATGAACCAAGAAGGAAGATGCTCCAAGGGCCTCCCTGGGGCAAATAATGTGAGGATCTCTTCTTTGGACAAAATGATTTTGTAAACTTATGCTGAGAAAAGAATTATAGGTGTTAGCTGGATACATACTTATTATTAATAAGCACTTGATTTTCATCAGGTATTATATATACCTAGGGGCAAACACTAATATTTGATATCATTGAGATCTGATCAGAAAGTGCCAGAAACTAGGTTAGGCAGAAATAGAAGTATAATAAAAAGGCAGAAAGCACTGGTACTTAATAGACATCTCATCCCTTCTGGTGCTCCCAAGAGCTGGAAGATCATTGAGTCAGAGACATCACAACACTCAGCAACTTCCCAGAAACTGAAAATCCATCTTTATATTAAACTTTAGAAATTCATTTTGATCTTATCATGAAAATATGCTATTATGTTCCTTAGTAGAAAAAATCTTGGTAGATAATGTTTACTATCCCTGGTAGATACCATCTAAATCTTCATTATAAGAGAAGATGATGAAAACTCAGGATAAAATTTATAATTACTAACATAGCAAAAAATATTAATAGCTACCTAGAGGTCATAAGAAAACAGTTTTAAGGTGGTATTTTAAAACAATAATGTTTAGAAATTCCTAAACTCTAGTTGAATCTTTTATTTCTGTTTATTGTTAATCTAAGGATGCCAGTTTATTCCATCTGCTTTCACCTTTACAGCCTCTCAGAATGACACGGATGCTGAAGAAAGCTGGTAGCAAAGTCAGCCTCCCACTATGTGCTCTTGTTACTTGGGTGGCTTTCTGTCACTTAAATGGCTTCCTGTGTCATCAGAGTCACACTGACTAGTCACATGAATTTGCAGAGCCTTAGGGTCCCATGCATAAAACATGGGTAAGAATGTCTACTTCAGAACATTATGAACATACTCAATGAAAACATGTCTGTAAACATAAATAAAATATTTTTTAAAGATTTTATTTATTTATTTGACAGAGAATGAGAGAGCACAAGCAGGGGAAGCAGCAGGCAGAGGGAGAGGGAGAAGCAGGCTCCCCGCTGAACAGAGAGCCCGATGCGGGGCTCGATCCCAGGACCCTGGGATCATGACCTGAGCTGAAGGCAGCCGCTTAACTGACTAAGCCACCCAGGCGCCCCTAAATAAATAAAATCTTAAAAAAAAAAGGGCACCTGGGTGGCTCAGTCAGTTAGCATCTGCCTTCAGCTCAGGTCATGATCCCAGGGTCCTGGGATGGAGCCCCGCATCAGGCTCCCTACTCAGTGGGGCGTCTGCTTCTTCCTCTCCCTCTGCCCCTCGCTCGCCCACTCAAGGTTATTCTCTCTCTCACACAAAAATAAATAAAATCTTTAATTAAAATATGTATGTAAAGCATGGTACCTGGACAGAGGAAACAGTGGGTAACTGGTAGTTTTGGGAATTATGATAATTTCATTATCACTATTAAAACCACTAGCAATAACCTTGAATTCAAGAAGGTCAAAGCTTTGGCCCTGTGATAACTAAGTAATGATACTGAATTATGTCTAACCACATAGTCATTAATATTTATTTATAATATGAAACTTAAGAAGAAGAAAATAATGGCTATCAATTCTTCTATAACTCTTTTGGTTTTATTTCTAAAATTTCTCACACACTTTACCATAGCCAATACTTCTGGGACATATAGATTTATCTCATTTCTGAGACATGTAATATATACACATTTTCATCTGTCAGCTCTTCATTTTTCTTCCTCTAACAGCTATTTCTCTTGCATGTATAGAAGCACACCTCAATTTGGCACATAATGAAGAATTTTCATACAAGTGTGCTAAGAGGCAAATTAACTTTCTGATGAAAAAGCTATTTAAAAAGCCAATTCATAAACCTATCATAGTAAAACAACAACACCACACACACACCTTAGTCCACCACATCCTGATCCCTTAAACTCCAGATAATTCAGGATTTTTCTATTTCTGGTAATGTAATTTAGAGGGATGGGACACAAGAGACATTGGCCATATATAGTTACAACGCCAGCTTATTTTTTCCAATATAACCTAGTCAAACTTTTGTTTTTAATATGTAGACTTCATTTATCATGTATTTGGAAATATTTTTTCCAGTAACTTATGAAAATAACACTAAAATTTACTAAAACAAATTTCAATTAGAAATATAATTGAACAAGTAAAAGGAGAGCTAATGAGTATATTGTAGAATCAATAAAATTCAAAGAAAGAAACCAAATTATAACAACTGGAATTCCTAGTGCTTATGAAATCCTGGAGATACAAAGTACTACATGACAAAGAAGTGATGGAAAATATTTTAAAAATCTAGCCTGAGTTTTCAAAACTAAAATTACATGGTATTTTTGTGCAATCTTGGGTCTCTAGTTTATCAAGCACCACTAGAAAATATTTTTTCCTTGCAAAGCTATTAATGTTTTCTTAAGACTGAAACATTAACTTCATAAATAACCATGAAATGGGATTTTTAAAATTTTTTATCATCTATTTATGAATAGGAAAATGACCATGCTACTCTTAAAAAATTCTTAGCTCTTGATTTGAACTCGGCCTAAATGATGAAATCTATGGGTAAAGACTGAATGGGAAATCAAAAAGGTTAGAATGGGTGGATTTGCTGATGACCCAGGATAGTGCATGAAGTTTTTTCTCCTATCTTAATATCTCCTGACATCATTATTACAACACTAAAGTATTATAATATTGCAGAATACTATACTATTACTGTTTGGATAGTTTAAAGCTTTCATTTTAATTTTAAGTTTAAAACCTGATTTCCTTATAAATCATAAGAAAGTATTACTCTACACAATTGGAGCATATCTATATGAACAGAAAGACAAAAAGTAAATTTTGAAGCAGTTCCAGAAAACTTTACTTTTTGCTATGACAATCGTCTTGCTATTTCAGGTGAGCACAATTTTCACAGCAAAAAATGTGAATAATACTTACATTTAATAATATACATCTTTCCTTTATTTGGTTGTTGAGAAAACCAGAAATAAAGCCAGAGACTGAAAGATACATGATCGTTCATTTCTCTAGTCTTCTTTTGTTTTCATCTTTTATCTTTTTTTAAGTCTTCAGAAATGCCATCATGCCTCTTTTTCAGGAGGGAGAAAAGTAACATGTACTGATGCCTAACGACTCAGAGAGTAAGTTTTTTGTCCTTTTTTTTTTTCTACTCTCTTTGTTGATGCTGAGGGACCTAAGTACTTTGGACACGAAGAAAGCCATGTTCTTAGCAGACCCTTTTGAACTATCTGAACCCTCACTTAACCATGCGGTATTTAAAAATGTCACATAATGAAAAGACAAAATATAAAGCTTTAAAGCATTAAGTTAGTGGACTGCTAAAATAATTCCTCTGGATTTACCTCAGATTTCAGGCATGTGCAGGTGGTATCATTTCCCAGGGTAGACAGAGCACATTTATACAAAGTATAATATGCATTTATATTATATCAGCTATTTATACAATTCTAATTTGTGATATTTTTATTTTCATTTTTATTTTTTTTTAAGATTTTATTTGACAGAGAGACACAGCGAGAGCAGGAACACAAGCAGGGGGAGTGGGAGGGGGAGAGCAGGCCTCCCGCCAAGCAGGAAGCCTGATGTGGGACTCGATCCCAGGACCCTGGGATCACGACCTGAGCCGAAGGCAGACGCTTAACGACCGAGCCACCCAGGCACTCTAACTTGTGATATTTTTTAAAAAGTGTCCCCATGGCCAACTACCACCTTGGCAAACAGGCATAGCGACCTCCCCTGACCCAAGTCGCTGACCCTGTGACTATCTGGGCTGAGGCTCTAGATTTTTGTTTGGACAAAAGACAGGCATGAGACAAGGTGGTGAAGTGTGGGACTTAGGTTCAGAAATGAGAAAGTGGGAAGTAAGGAGCTGGTAAAAGCACAGGAAGGAATGGATGTCTAGGAAGATAAACATGAAGAGATGCCCTGAGTGAAATGCACACCTGGAAAGGAGTTAGGGTGGAGGTGCTCCTCCCGGGACCTCTCTTCTCCTCCTATGCCCCCTCTTCAGCCTTACCTAATATATTAAGGAGACTGCTAATCTGGTAATATAGGATTTTCTCTTGACCTGGCTGTTAGGAAATCTGAAACAAAATCATAGCCTACTTGTAGTAAATAGGTAGCAATGTTTTGAACTTAAAATACCATCACCCTCCTCTCCTTTCCCTACTCAAATTTCCCTGTTAGCCAAATTTCTTCATCTAATCTGAATTCTGTTGTATAATTCTGATAAGCGGCCTCAAGTCTTTTGACAGAGGCAGCAGATAAACGAATGAGACAGAGATGATAAAGAGAAGGTTGATGAACATTTATGCTCTCAGAAAACTTGTGTAGTACACGAACTGTGTATAAAGACTGAAGAATAGTCAAGATGAGAGAGACAGGGAGCACCAGGGACCCTGCGGTGAAAGAAAGACATTGCTTCTCCCATCCCCTCTCTCTTCCACCTCTCTTGTGCCATCATCATATCCAACAGTGCATGGCAGACAAGGTGGTGGTGGTTGCGGGCAGCGAGGCAAAAGGCAAAGGGAGAGGAAATACTGATGGGCTCCAGGAGAGAAATATTTAATAGTAGCAGCAAGTGTCGGACGAGGCCCACTCAGATGGAAGTCAAAAACTGTGCTTGTGTGTGTGTGTTACACAAATTGCCCCTGATTATTTATATAGATATATATAGAGAGAGAGATAGATAGTAACGTATTATATACTGATTACATAGTATGTATCATACATACAGGCACACAATCAGCTGAGAAGGCACAAGAGGTTTATGATGTTGGGAAGGGGGAAACACAGCCAGAAAATTGCTTTCTGGCCATCTTTCAAACCTAATCCTGATTAGCTGGCGTATATGTTCTAAATAATTTCTATGTCTCCCCAAAGCATTTGAGTCTTAAATTAATTCTGTGCCTTGTGGCTACAAATTAGACATATCCCATAAGACTTTTTTCCAGCCTCAAGCTCAGATTCTTGTTTGGGTGGCTAATAGAACATTATAAAGGAAAATTAAACCTTTATGACACAATATGTCCAAAAAAGGACTATTGGTAGTAAATATTGTATCTTTTAGCATTTCTCTGCGATTTGGTACACTACAGACAAACATCCACCAGATTTCCCTAGGAAATAATTTAGGAATGCAATTCTTAGAAATATGGCCTGAATTTAAAACTATATCCAGTCCCAGTAAAAATTATCATCAAATATCATGATTTAAATTATTAAAATTCAATAATGATTTGTCTTAGGAACAAAAAGTCTATAACTTTATAAATCAAGATTGAGATCATTGATCTCAGAGGTGATTTCACATGAACAAATCTGATACATCATGTCAAAGAAAAAGGTAGGAGAGGCCAGGCTACACAATATCAATTTTCATTATTCACTTATTATAACATCTCTCCAGACTTGTCTCTAGTCCTTTCAGATCTAATTTCATGATGTCATTGAGTGAAATTACTAGATTGATAATTCAGTAAGAATATTCTGAAAGTTTCTACTTTTGTTTTGAAAATTATAAGAACACAAAAGAAGCAGGAGACATGATGTCTGCCCCTTTTATCCTTGTGACAATTATGTTTGGATGCATAAATCAATCAATAGATGTTGTAAGCAAAACAACTCAAGTTAAATAACACTTATTTAATCAGGTTCTCTCTGCCAATCATTCTGTAGTTAAATGCACACAGCTATATATTACTACTAGAATGTCTTCAAATAAAAGGAAAATAAGTCTGAGGGTGATTTCCATAGGATCACAAAGATGGCAGGAGGGACAACTTCAAGTCCAGTGTCCTTTTTACTAAATTTACATTGCCTTCAGGAGCAGAAGAAAGGATTCATTTATAACCGGACTTAACGTTAAGAAATCAAATCTGTTCTATTTTGAGTACAGTTTCTTTAAGTCCAAAAAACATCTATCATGAATTAGTATAGAATTATGTAAAATAATTTGCTTCTTCTCTTGTCTAGGATAGATGGCAATGTTGACAAACAGACGTTAACTAAGACATAGATGCCAGATCCTTTTCTGCAAACCTGACTCAACAATCATGGGTAGAAGTGGAACTGGGTACAAGGAAAGCCTAGAGTTACAGTGACAAAACTTTCTGACATGATGATTTGCTGAAGGCCGGCACTGTACCTGTCAATTTTCCTATACTAAAAATTCTCTCTGCACAGACTTTTAATGGAATTTAACTTGATGTAGTATATACACACACACAGATATAGATATAGATATAGATATAGATATGGAATTTGTAGTACAAACCCAAATATTTTAAAAAATTGCTTATATAAATTATTTCATAAAACAAATGTTAGAATAAAAGTATATTTTAAAAATTAAATATAACATGAAAAGAACCTCACTCAACCAATAAGGAGTTAAATACATTCTTTGGGGTAGTACAAATTAATTCAGGAAGGATAATTAATGTTGTCTGAATGAAGCTGAGGTGTCACTTAGCAAAAGCAGGATTTTAAAGGGCAGTAACAGAGTTGAAGCTTTCCCCAGCCTGACAGCTCTTTTCCATTGAAACCAAATTGCTTTTGCAATTTGCCTCTATTCCCTGAGTCTGTCAGTCAAAGCAAATATTAAAAATGTGCTGGTTTGTTTTAGATGTAAAAAGAGAAAAGCCAAGGGACAGCCTGGATTCTATTCCATTCATCACTGATCAGAAGTTGGGTCTTTCCACATATAAGAATTTGGGGGTAATCATAGTAAAATTAATCTTTTTCACATATTGCATAAAGTTATCCCTTCTCTTAGAATCAGGATCCAAAATGTTCTTACTCCAGGGAACGGAACTAAATAAAATGATTTGTTTTCATCAGGCATCTTTCATCACGGACAATACTCATCTGTGAAAGCATAAAGCATTATACCCTATTGCATACTTATGTCCTGAGGCACTTGGGGGTTAAAATTTTCTATAAGTCATTATTAGATACACTTCAAATAAGAGAATTACAATCCAGGGGATTGTAAAGCAGGCAATATAATTGTTTCATTTCCTCCCAATGTGACTCTTACAAAATTGAAGCATCTTGAGTCTCAAGTGAGTGGAGTTGAGACCGGAAGCTCTTGTCTTTGACGGTATCTTTTGTTAAGCATTTCCAAAATGTTTATGTGCTACAGCCCATTCTCTCTGCAGGCTTCTATATTAGTAATGGGCACATGAGTAAGTTTACCACATTGCTCCACAAATAACCTGGAACAGATCTTGACACCTTTTGGCATAAACTAAAGGGGAACAAATTTCAATAATTTAAGATGAAATGAAAGAAAACAAATCTTTACTTCCTTCTTTTATAGCATTTGCGATTTTTATCTAAGTGCTTGTTTAATAGCAACCCCTGCCATTCTCCTTTGAAATCTGATTTTTATTTCTTCTCTTTATATCCAAGTTTTAGCAAAGTCTGAAATCTAGATGGTACAAAAATGCCTTTGACAAATGACAAATGAGTACCACCCACTTTCATTTTGTCGTAGTCAATTCTCCCTGAGTTTTATCTTATTTTTAACAATTATCTAAGCATTGTGGCATCACATAACAATGGTAAAAAACACTGACTGAGGAACTGAGTCAGATATGATGGTGGGACTTTCCATTTTCTATCTCATATAGTCTGCCCAGCAATCCCACGAAAACATTACTGCCATTGCCTCATTTACTAGATGAAGAAACCAAAGGCCTGTGAAGCTAAAGGACTTCTCCAGCTCACACAGCAGGGTGTATCCAAGCCAAAATGCAAACCTAGGCAGAAATGTTCTGAATTTCACTCTTGAATAGTGAGCAGCCTTTCTACCATCAAAATAAAATCCATATTTGATGTCAGGACCAATTTTACTACCAACCATCAATGGCATCCAGAGTTGGCAAACTGGATAGTCTTTCTTAGAAAATCTGCACACACATTAATTATTTAATTATAAAATAAAATATATTGTTTTAATGTTATAAATCCTCACAGATCATGAACTTTAAGATTTTGGCATCTGAGGGTGCCCGAGTGGTGCAGTTGGTTGGGTGTCCGACTCTTAGTTTTAGCTCAGGTCATGGTCTCAGGGTCGTGAGATTGAGCCCCACATTGGCTCCATGTCCAGCGTGGAGTCTGCTTAGGACTCTCTCTCTCTTCCTCTGCCCCTGCCCTCTCCCCGTAAAAATAAATAAATAAATCTTTAAAAAATTTATTTTTGGCATCTGACATCTGGAAGACATAGCCCAGAACTTACAAGCTGCTACAAGTAGAAATTTTAGCTATTTCATTCTGATCTGCATCTGAAATATTATTTTTATTACATTTTATATATGAGACCATGTATTATACACAAGAGCAAAAGCACAGAATTATAAATTTAATTGTAGCTAAAGTATATAGCTATTTTCATGAAATGGTATTTTGTTTCCAGGTCAGATATGTTCAAAGGATGAATATGAAACAGGAACAGGAGAGAAATTCTATTTAATCAGATAGTATAGATTCTAGCTGGTGAGCAATGTCAGATTGATTTCCATACCACGTAACAAATCTAAATTAACTAACATAGCTATCCACATCTAAGCACCCTCCCTTGATCCCCAAACCACAATGCTCCCTTGCAAATGGTGGGCACATTGTCTAAACTATGGGGGTTGTGATGAAGGCTTAAAGGAGTCCTCACTGTCTCCACACGTCAGCTGGGGTGGCAGTGAGCACGGGAGGGTGTGGTGCTGAAGTAGCCAGCCCTTCCTTCTGCGGTGTCCTACTCCGAGGACACAGACCCAAATCTGGACATCGTGGAATCACTTCCCCTTGAAGGAAGTGGAAATAATAGTAATTGCTGGATTTATTCAAGGTGCTGTTTGTGAAGCTGCCATCTTGCCCTCTTCCAGGTCGGAGGATTGCTCACGCTCTCGAAATCATTCTTTTTTAAAAAAGTTATCCAACACAGCATTTTCAGTTTTTCACTAATAGTTTTTCAGTGTTACAGGGACCATGTCAGCATGCCACATAACTCCGGGGAGCATCATTCACAGGGAATGCGAGGCAAAGGGCTGCCTTGAGGTGTAAGCAGTGTTGACTCTGATTTCTTTTTACCATATGATTTCACTTACATGTGGAATCTGGAAAGCAAATGAACAAACAACTGAAAGAACAAACAAAAAACAGAAACAGACCCATAAATACGGAGAACAAACTTGTGGGTCCTGGAGGGGAGGAGAGAGGTGGTTGAAATGGGTGAAGGGGAGTGGGAGGTGTAGGTTTCCAGTTATGGAATGAATAAGTCATGGGGATAAAAATACGGCACAGGGGATATAGTTAATGGTGTTGTAACAGTGTTGTGCGGTGGTGGCAAAAGGTAGTTACACTTGGGGTGAGCAGAGGTAATGAATGTACAGACTTGTCAAGTCACTATGCTGTATATCTGAAATGAATGTAACATCGTATATCGACTTACTTCAGTTTAAAGATATGTAAAATTTAAATCATTCAGTTCTTAAACCATCACATTCTTCAGGTCTAGTGATATTCTAGTTTTTGCTAAACATTATAAATTATAAATCCATTTATAGCATATAACTTCTATTATGGTTTTGAGGAAAGGGATACTCAACCTGGAAGAAATTCTTCCAAGTACAATGATTGACTTTTTAGCAGACTTGATGTCTGATTGCCATAAATGGACATGATTTAATGTAAGGTAAAGCCTTAAATACTCTTTTACAAGCTTAGCACAAAAACATTGATCTAAGTGAGAGATCTTATCATGTACTTTCTTGGTTATGAGTGTTTGGGGTGTTTTTGAATGGGGTAAAAGCTAATTTATATGAATTACTGAGCAAATTAACTAATTTCCTGTAAATTTGTCAAATAGCTTCCAGCTTATCAGCAGTCATCTATCGTGCACCTTGCATGTGCCCACCACTGGGTCAGCACTGAACTTGACTCAATTAATCTTAAAGAAAGGATAAAGATTACGGAAAACTTGTTCTCCATTTGAATAAATGCTTCATAAGAATCTACAGTGGATTCTTGGAATACACATTTTAATACCAAAGGGACATCCAAAGGAACATGAAACCTATTTTAAGAAGCATAATTTGGCTGGATGCGCAAGAGATAAAGTGCCTAAATATACGGCTACATACAGACAGAAGAAAAATAGCAATATATTATTGCTCCATCAATCTAAACAGAATATGCTGGGCTTTATTTTCATGTTGATTTTGGCATGAACCACAATACACTTGAATCATTTTGAAAGATGATAATAGCTGTTGGCAACAGGCCAAATAAAAGCTAAGGATAAAAAAGCAGTAGCCACAGCGGTTTACTTCTGCCTACAGAAGTTTTGCTAATCAGAGAGCCATGGGTAATTCCCACTGGAAAACACACTCTTAGCAAGTGACAAAAGCTGGAGAAATCTAGGGGAAGCAAGAGGACCCATGAAGTGGTAACACAACTTCACACAGTGAAGTCTGAAATGGAGATAAATCCTGCTGGGCCGTCCCTTCTTCAGCCTCGGGGACACCTGCTGGATGCAATCCACACAGCCCTCGATAGCTGCCTTGAGAAGTCAAATGCTTTTAAGAATGCTTTCCAAGAGAGTCAGCGAGGACGGCTTCAAGAGCTGGCTTCTCCCCAAGCCGAGACTTTGGTTCTCTTAGCTGCACTGGTTGCTATTCAGACTTTTAGACTTTTCCTAGTGATTCGGAGGCCAAAATGACAGTACTAAGAATAAATATACATTCTCATACACAGCCATGACTGATAACATCCCACTCCAAATCTGTCATTGTACTTATAACACCTAAAGAAAAACTACCCATCTGCTCCACAACACCTCCCTGATAGACCCTCTCTCAAGTAGGCTGCCTGGAATGGACAGCGGCATAAGTGCCCTGTGATAATCATCACCAATCTGAGAAACATTGTTAGTCCCCAGGTAAATGTTCAATTGTCTTCCAAAGTATAAGGAAAATAAGAACACTTAGAATAAGTTTAATTAAAGCTAGAGTTATTCTCTATAATGAACAATCGTTTAACTTGAAATTATGTCATCCCATTTTTTTGTGTTTAAAAAGTTCTTCATTTTAAAAATAATGGTAGAAATCTAGTTTTTTTTAATTGTTTTGCATTTTTAGTCTTTATTTGGCCAGATTCTGATGCCTTAATTGATCATTTTTGCCAATTCTGATCTTACTTTTGTGGTGGATTGATCCATAAAATTAAAAAGCCCAGGACCTATTTCAAATGGTAGATCTAGTGACAAAAATTTGGCCTTCCAAACTTTCCAAATTAAGTATAAGAAACAAAGTGCAAGGAAGAAGAATGGACCTTTGTGAACTGGAGTTGTATATACTTATACAAGAAAACTGGGGAAAGGAAGCATTGTGCGAATTAAAACAATCAGATGGCATTTTATTTATAAAGATAGGTAAAATGACAAAGATATTGAGAGTTGGAGTGGGTGGGTGTGAGGAACAGGCATTATCATACCTCACTGAGAGCAATGGGTATGGATACAAATATGCTCGACTCCCACTGTTAATGGCTATCAAGAGACCTATCAGTGCACATTATTTCCACACCAAATTTCTACAGGTAGGAATTTACTTCAGAAGATAGTTACGGATATAGCCAGTGACTGAGCTCCCAGGGGACTCTCCTTGGAAGTGTTCATATTATTAAACAGATCAGAAAATATCCAGTGTACAGAAATAGGGAACTGGTTTTAAAAAACCATGTAGTCTCTAAAACAGAATATTACATAGCATAAACATGGTGTTAAAATGTGTGATAATTTTGAAAGATTTTACTATATATTGCTAATGGGAATAAAACAGATCCAAAACCCTGTGTGTAGTATGATTTAGAGAGAGAGACAGACAGACACAGAGACATAGAGAAACCTGAAAATGTATACAACAAAATAACAGCTAGGTGGTAAGATTAAAACATTTTCTTCCCCTACTTTTTTTTTTTGATGAGTGTTATGAGTTCAATTGAGTCCCCCTAAAAGATATATCGATGCCTTAAACCCAAGCACCTCAAATTGTGACCTTACTTGGAAACAGGGTTATAACAGGTGTCATTATTTAGGATGACTTCATACTGGAGTGGAGTGGGCTCTCAGCCCAATATGGCTGGTGCCCTTACAAGAAGCCATTGTGAAGACAGAGACAAAAAGAAAAAAAATCACCTTGTGACAACAGAGGCAGAGACTGAAGTGAAGCAACTGTAAGCCAAGGGACATCGAGATCAACAACTACCACCAGAAGCTAGAAGAGGCAAGGAAGGATTCCACCCAGAGACTCAGAGGGAGAAGGCTTTGTGGACACCTCAATTTTGGACTTCCACCCTCCAGCACTGTGAAACAATAAGTTTCTATTGTTCTAAGTCCCCAGTTTATATACTTTGCTATGGCTGACCTAGAGAACTAATACAGTGGTAACACATTCAGCAAAGCACAAAAACATGAATTCACAGCTCACTGAATTCGTGAAAGCAGGTCCCTATATGACTACACCAGGAGCTGCCCTTATGACTCTTCCCAATCCTCATCCCTACCCTACCCCCTTCCCAAAGGTAACTACTATCATGATTTCTAACCCTCTGGTTTGGTTTTGCTGTCAAAATGCATTTACAAATGGAACCAGATAGTAGGCATTCCTGTATGGCTTCTTTCACCCAACATTATGGTTCTAAAATTAAACCATGCATATAACAGAATCTACACATCCATTTATCCTTGATGGATACTTAGGGTTGTTTGTAGTTTAGCACCATTATAAATAACACTGCTGTGAACCTAACTGTGCATGTCTTTTGGTGCATTTGTGCACCCATTTCTGTTGGTTATTTAACTGGAATGGAACTGCTGAGTCACAGGGTAAACACATTCATGATCTTGTAGATAATTATCAACTTTCTAAAATATTTGTATCAATTTACACACCTACCAGCGGTGAGTGAAAATTCTTATACTTGGTAGTCATGGTCTTTTTGAATTCTTATCATTCTTGAGGGGGAGTAATAATATCTTACTGCATTTTCTATTTTTTTTTAAGATTTTATTTATTTATTTGACAGAGAGAAAGAGAGGGAGAGAGAGAGAGAGAGAGCACAAGCAGGGGGAGTGGCAGGCAGAGGGAGAAGCAGACTCCTCAATGAGCAAGGACCCCAATGTGGGGCTCAATCCCAGGACCCTGGGATCATGACCTGAGCTGAAGGCAGACGTTTAACTGGCTGAGCCACCCAGGTCCCACATATCTTACTGTATTTTCATTTGCACTTCCCTGATCACTAATCGGTACTTTCTCATGTATTCATTAGCCATTTGGGTACCTACACTGTGAGTGCCTAGTGATAAAAATACACTGGAAAAGAATGTGACAGAATAAGTAATTTGACAACAATAAGTATTAAGTATAATAGTTATTAAAAATACTATTATTGGTAACACATTTTAGTAGTATTTACCGAAATTAGTATCATTATGATGTTTAACAAAAATAGACATTTAGAAAAAGGAGCCACACTCATACTACCTCATTCTTTTGTAAGAGTTAATTTTATGAGATGCATTGTGTCAAGATATATAAAGCCTTAATGAAAAAAAAACCCAGGATGTTTATTGCCTAATATAATAACAATTTCAGAGTAGCATAGTTCCAGGGTTGATTAACTCAGTGAACGTCACTGAGACCATCTCTTCAGTGTTCAGTTCCACAGTGAAACACCTAGACAGGTACTCTATGGGTACAGACACTAAGAAGGTCCCCTTCAAATTTATGGGGAAAAGTTTATCTATTAACAATGATTATTTTGTCATAATAATCATGACTTACAAGCTCATTGATTTGTTATCTGATGATATGCTTTGTACTTTGGGGAAACGAGGCCAATGTCCTGAACCAAATTTCATACATATGGTAATTAGATGTAGGGGCAAAAACTCTAAGTAATAAGCATCTGGAATTAATGCCCAAATAAATAAAAATTCCAAGTTGAAATTCCAGATATAAGTTTTCCTTATACCCAAGTGGGTTGTTATACAAATCTGTAATCCAAAGAAAATGCTTAAAATGTTATTTAACACCTTAATGTAGAACATTAATCAATGCTAGTCATACACGGATAATCTTATTTCAAACTAGAAGTATTCTTTGAAATGAGAGTTCAATTCAGTATGAAAAAAATTCCAAGATGACAGAATGAAAAGATTCATTAAAATATTTTTGGTGAAAATTATATGGAAATATCTAGAAAGACACTTAATTTTTACTAACATTTAATATTTCTTTATATGATCAAAAATAAGTATTTTCTTGTAATGATTTTTGTGCTAGAATTACATTCTTTAAAGCTCCCCCTGGGCTCATGGATGCTAAGTAACTATCACTCACACCCAGATTCTAAACCCATATTTGATAGCTTCTGCAGACATCCCCAAACAAAGGAACAAAAAACAAAGGCATAAAGAACACGCGCGTACACACACACACACACACACACACACACACACACACACACACACA